>NC_092230.1:32838854-32926354 GCF_036320965.1 Panulirus ornatus
AGTACCTACGTTATCTCCTGTCTCCTCCACCATGCATCTAGTACCTACGTTATCTCCTGTCTCCTCCACCATGTATCTAGTACCTACGTTATCTCCTGTCTCCTCCACCATGTATCTAGTACCTACGTTATCTCCTGTCTCCTCCACCATGTATCTAGTACCTACGTTATCTCCTGTCTCCGGACACAGGAATCACGCAGACCTCAGCCTCACCTGACGCTGACCCGAGGGATAGCCAGCAGCCAGCCAGTGTCGCACCTCCCTCCCAGGTGGGAGCGGTGGTGTGAGGGGACATCGTGTGAGACCTTTGGCCCCCACCGCCTCCGCCGCCACGGCGCATTACTAACAATAACAGCAAATTTGCAGGCCGGAGTGTTCGTTTGCGTAGCGGGATATATGAGGCTTTATCCCAGACAGATGACGCTATGCATTTACTTACCAGGGTAATGCCACCTGCTCCTCCCCCAACCAATCCCTCCCACTCCCCACCTCCCTTCAAACCCCGACTCCCACATCCCACTCCCGTCCCATCGAGTTGTCAGATGTCACGTCTCTTGTCCCCGAAGGGAAAGGGATTGTGTCTCATTATTTTGTCCCAGGGGAGGTCCTGGGTGGGAGGGAAGGCGGGTGTGTATGTAACACGATCACACGCCCGTCCGCTCCGCACCTGCTAACAACCAACATACGACAGGTTTTACGGGAGGAATTGCGACACAGTACCGGGAGCCAGGCGACAGAGTGTGGCCCGAATAGTTCATTAAAAGGTGAGTGAGTGTCACCTATGGTGGATGAGTTGGGTGCTAGTCTACCACGGAGGCGAGGTGGGTGACCTCATCCATCAACCTTCTGATGTGTTCCAGTCATCCATGAAGACATCCGCCCAGCTCGTGTTCTTGACTCTATGTCTGTGTTGATGTATGTATCGTTCTCCCTCTGTCTTTCTAGTTTTGTGTCTGTCTATCTCTCCCTCTGCATGTCTTCCGTCAATTTGCCTGTCTGTGTCTGTCTCTCCCTTTGCATGTCTTCCGTCCATCTGCCTCTCTGTGTCTGTCTCTCCCTTTGCATGTCTCCCGTCCGTCAGTCTGTCTGTCTCACCATAAGTTTTCTTTCTGTATCTCTCTCTCTCTGTTTGTCTGTTATCCGTCCGTCTATACGATGGTCTCTCTCTCTCTCTCTCTCTCTCTCTCTCTCTCTCTCTCTCTCTCTCTCTCTCTCTCTCTCTCTCTCTCGGTCAAACTGAAAAGAAACATTTCATTCACGAGCGGCGTCGACCCGGGTAGTAACACGGCAAAGTTACGCTGCATGAAGGAGCTCGCTTCACGGTACATTTGGGACCAAGATGTCGATAATGTAAATATAATAGAGAAGAAACGGAAAAGAAAGAAGACGGTAGACTAAATATAATTCTATAAGAAGACGGTGGACTAAAGAGAATTCGGTACTGAAAATGTGAGAGAATAACACAAGTGAAATATCTCACCTACAACACTGTACTGCTGAGGTACAGCGGATTGTTTACATCTGGAGGACCCTGCGTATGGCAACCAGGGAGACAAGAGATCATTTATGGCAGCCACCATCAGTGAGGGAGACGGCAAGTCACGGGGGTTAGTTACCTGACTTAGTATAACTTCCACCTCCCATATGTGGGCAATACACTCCATACACCGGACCAACTGGTGCGCACGGTGAGTCCAAACCCAACGCAGACTAACGCTGGAAGGTGGCTTGTAACTGAAGGTGTTCCAGCGTATAACGGTGGAGGTCAGGACAGAGAACACAGTACCACGTTCACTACTTCTTTCCTGGCATTACGTGAATGACGACGGCCTGCTTCGTAAAGGCTCAAGGACCAGCAGCTGACCTTGGCTCCATAACTGGGAGTTTGGATTCTGAAGACCTAGGAGGCTTAGAGGGTGAAATATATATCCTGTCGTTGCTACAATGAAGATTTAGACATTTAAGACGTCTGTATCTGAATGATGTGGCTTTTGTTGCTTGAAGTTAAGACTCTGAGTAACTTACAGTGACGTGGAGATGTTGTACGAGAGAGAGAGAGAGAGAGAGAGAGAGAGAGAGAGAGAGAGAGAGAGAGAGAGAGAGAGAGAGAGAGAGAGAGAGAGGGAGGGAGAGAGAGGGAGAGAGAGAGACGAGTCTTCGATGTATGCAGGAAGTTGTTGCGCAACTTTACAAAGTCATCAACCAAGGAAAATATATTCCGTTCTCCTTAAGTCCAGGTCTCTGATTTGTGAGAACATATTTGAATCACGATCCATCAGTAGGTTGTGTTCCGGGGATGTCTAGGATCCACTATAAGGTCTTGTGGTCTCCCTCTGCTCTCACACTCACGCGCCATCACCAGATGTTGTGGTCTCAGCTTTCCTCCTTGAGGGACGTCAGATGATATGGCAAGAGGACCAGGAAATAATGATAACTAACAAATCTGGATTGCCTGGGTCTTTATCTACGCTTTTGCGTGTAAGAATTTGGTGTTCAACGAAGCCAGATCCTGTTTTTCGAACTCCATCATCAACGATGGTAGATTCACCTTTAAAAACTTGGTGATCATCGAAGTTTCTAGAAATTGGCGATCAACAAAGCCAGATCCAGATTTTAGAAGCTGGTGAGTAAAGATGATAGATTCACTTTATTCTTAAGTCTGGTGTGTAAATAACGGCAGCGAGTTATGCATTATCTGCTTTCTAAGTGAAGAAGAGGTCAGTCTGTAGAGATGGTCCGTAGTGGAACAGTAGAGATGGTCCGTAGTGGACCAGTAGAAATGGTCCGTCGTTGAACAATAAAGATAGTCCGTCGTGGAACATGTGGAAGGTTACTAGAGTGTCGGCAGTGCACACAGTGTCCTACATGGTCTACCACGTAAGCTGAATGCTGAATGCATCCATGCGCTATCCTGCATACATCCTCCTAAAAAAGCTGCTGGAGACTGAAGCAAGAGATACAGATTCGAAGGCCGTGGAAAAAAGATGTTACTGAAACAACATACAGGATCTTCTATTCTAACCATCATGTGTCCCTCAGCGTACAAAAAAAAAAAGAAAAAAAAACATGAAAGGACACTCTTACAGCATCTTTTCCAACACCGCCAAGTAATTCCAGCTCGTAATCTCCTTCAAGAAGACGAAGACTCTACGAATTTCCATCATGGCCAAACACAACCTCAAACGGAACCAGAATCCTCCCCAGATCTCCCACGTGATATATGGATTCACAAGTCAGGAAGGAGGACGTGAAGTTCTGAAGTATGTTGGAGGCACCAACACCACACCACCACCCTCTTGACTGTACCATTATGCATCGCGAGCCACTGCACTACGAAAACTCATTTGCTACAATCACTGCTCTCATGTTTGTCTGTTCCATAATGTCATTACCTTGCCATCATAATCTTGAATGACTCATAATCTTTGCTGATCTGAAGTTCAAAAGGTTTTCTTAAAAGTCCAAGGCACAGATGCAGGTCAAGGGTCAGCGTTCTCTACCGGAGGACTTTTATGACGTGTTGATATAACGTATCGTCCTTGTGGACTGCCTGGTTAAGTCGTTGAGACACGCACTAGGATGACAACAATGGACTGTATCAAAGGAGATTATATCCCGCGACTTCAACTACAAATGAATTCAAACAGCAACAGACAACTGGCTAATAACCAGGTTGTTAGTGACTGTAGAGGAACTCGTGCATTAGTGTGGCAGGAGTAGACAGACATACAGGTTTTTCCAAAAGAATGAGTGATAGACTTTTCCAATAGATAGGTAAGCGCATATAATATCAGTCGTGGATTTGAAGGAAAATATTTATCAAGTCATTGCTTAAGAACGTATGGTACTGCTTCTCAACTACTCTAATTATGGAGAACTGAGGATTCAGCTATCACGATCGATTGGTACCATTTTGCAGCTGAGACGATTCGTGAGTTTATCTTCCTCGCTCGAGAGACGATCATTTCCTCAGCGTCTCACCAGCAGCTCCAGTTTAGTCCATACCTACGAACAAATTAAAGAAGTGAGCCAACAAGCCCGCAGTCCCTCCAGTTATTAGGTACCTCAAAGGTAAATGACTAAAAACGGATTGTAATAAAGCGATTCCATATCCAATAACCGTCTACAATCGGCTTTCGCTGAGGCCAATACCCAATCAGAATGGTTCTCCACATGGCCTACTATTAACCAACCAGCTCAGCGAATTAGTGCCGGGGCGAACCAATCGGCGCGCACGCCACCGGGTCTTCCTCTGCTCTACCAAAATATGTCTTCGGAATTAGTCCCTTCGACAGCTACTTGGGAACAGCAAAGCCGATTAGGGCAGCCAGCCTCAGGCTCCAACTGAGCACGGAACAGCAGCATCGTTTCATTAATTACTGGACGGACTCTGGGATGATGTGGTCGTAATCCTGGGGACTGTCTGCTTGGTTAGGGGTCGCTGGACCACTCTTTCCCTCCTTTACTATGACAAAGATTCTGCAATTCAGAATGAGAAGTTCTTCGTGGGAGCAACGGAGATTCATGTCTGTGTAAGATAACATACTTCCGCATTATGATAATAGTGTATATATATATATATATATATATATATATATATATATATATATATATATATATATATATATATATGCGGTCTATTGGGGATGAGAGGGCCTAGGAATTATGTCAGTTATTTGCTGATGATACAGCACTGGTGGCTGATCCGAGTGGGAAACTGTAGAAGTTGGTGACTGAGTTTGGAAAAGTGTGTGAAAGGAGGAAGTTGAGAGTAAATGTGAATAAAAGTAAGCTTGTTAATGTTAGTAGGGTTGAGGGACAGGTTAGCTCGGGTGCGAGTATGGATGGAGAAACACTGGAGGAAGTGCAGAGTTTTAGATGCCTGCAAGTGGACTTCACAGCGAATGGAACCATAGAAGCAGAAGTGAGGCATAGGGTGGGGGAGGGGGCGAAGGTTCTGGGAGCTATGAAGAATGTGTTGAAAGAGAGAACGTTATCTGGGAGGACAAAAATGGGTATGCTTGAAGGTATGACAGTCCCAACAATGTTATATGGTTGCGAGGCGTGGGCTATAGATAGGGTTGTGCGGAGGAGGGTGGATGTGTTGGAAATGAAATGTTTAAGGACAGTATGTGGTTTGAGGTGGTTTGATCGAGTAAGTAATGAAAGGGTAAGAGAGATGTGTGGTAATAAAATGAGTGTGGTTGAGAAAGCAGAAGAGGGTGTATTGAAATGGTTTGGACATATGGAGAGAATGAGTGAGGAAAGATTGACAAACAGGATATATTTGTAAGTAGTGAAGGGAACAAGGAGAACGAGGAGACCAAATTGGGTATGGAAGGATGGAGTGAAAAATATTTTGAGCGATCGAGGCCTGAACATGCAGGAGGGTGAAAGGCGTGTACGGGATAGTGTGAACTAGAACAATGTGGTACACTAGGGTCAAAGTGCGGTCAATGGACTGAACTAGGGCATGGAAAGGTCTGTAGGGCCTGGATGTGGATAGGGAGCTGTGGTTTCGGTGGATCACACATGACAGTTGGAAAAGGGATGTGAGCGGATGTGGCCTTTCTTCGTCTGTTCCTGGCGCTACCTCGCTAACGCAGGAAACGGTGATGAAGACAGCACCAAACTTATCATTGCATGTTAAAATCTGACAACTCTCTCAACGTCAAAATGTTCACTCTGATAGGCTAACGTAGAAAAACTTCCATACGAGTTCCTAACAAAAGTACTTCAATGGTCTGTTACAAAACCTCTACAACACGAAGGCTAACTTCAGTATCTGATCCCTTCTGTTGAGAAATCTGAACATTCCAATCCTGTTCACGAATCCAGACACAGACAAGACGGATCAGCGCGTTCTATTCCTTAGGTTCTCACCTTCTAAGTGAGAAATACCAAGGCTGACCAGGCAGGCACCTCACATCACCACAAACGTATACATTCTCAGATCGGAAACAAAATCAGAGGAATCCACTTCAGTCAGGTTGTATTTATTCTATCCTAAATCAATGAGAATTATTTATGAGCGCCTCACTTTTCTCCGAACATCACAGGCCGAACAAAACTAACAAACCAGAACCATTGATCTGAAAGCTTGAACAGAGACTTTAGTCTGATCCACTTTAGCTGTTCCAAATATCACATAAAGAAATATCATCATTTATATCTCTCTCTCTCAGCATTCTCAAACGTTAGAATTACCTTTCCCGGAATGAGAGACACGTTTAGCCGTTTCATCTTTATGCGGAGGTTATACACCTGCTCTCACCACAGTGCCCTAGGAACTGAAGGACACACACGACTCGCTGGTGCTGGAAGATTACACTTCGCACGCCACTTCGACGTCGTAAGGAGCTTAAAGTCATTCCACAGTGGTTCTGACTTTCTTGAAATCGCGTTCCACTTGACCCGTTTGGACCCAATGGTCTTTTGATGTTTGTATTCCCTCGTGTTCTTCTGTACACTCTGTCTCACCTCGACTCCGTGTAGCCGTCTTACGTCTGAAAATCTCAGTTTAACACAGTTGAAAATAGTGTGTGACCTTGACGAAAGCTGACGTTTGTGATATTACTACAGACAGAAATTTTATTGGAATAAACAGCTCGACTTTCTTTGACCAGAGATTTTATTCATATTTCTTTCCGTCTTTTTTATTGACCTCGACCACAGCTACTGGCTGGGACTATATCACCATGTAACCGTCGGTTACATGGTTCTGGTGTGTAGGTGGGAACACGCCCACTGAAGGTGCTCCGAGGTAACTTAACAATAACCCAGGCAGCGAACACCATACAGTCGTCTAGACGGGGCTTGTGTGCCGGACGCAGGAGGAGCAGCGCTACCTTGCACGTGAGGCCCGATACTCATTCTGATCCTCACCGTCTTCCTGGAGGAGGGAGGAAGCTTTTGATGATCAGCAGGAGTGGTGGGCAGGATGCCTCACCCAGGCAAGCGGACGACGCCCGCTTCCCTGTGGGGGGCTGCCGGAGCAGATGTGATGTGGACATAATCTGTATTGTCACGGATGGGAGGTGGGGGCTCGATGGCTTCCATGGTCTGGTAATCACTGACCTTAATATCACATTGACCTTATAATCACTGACCTTAATATCACAGTTCTCACGTACTATTGTTATCGATTATAAAATCATCTTTATAATCATAAATCATTAATCTTAACACTGAAGTTCCCTTCCTGGTAATAACCACACAACGCTTCATACTTCGAATGAATAACTCTCTTATTTTGTTTTGATCGTATCTGTGTAGCTGTGGATCCCCTCTGTGCACAGAGAGGCTCTGAATGAATATTGATCCGATAACTCGAGCTGAAGTTTCTATTTATATTACTTAAATATTCCGTCAGTGTGTGAATACCTGTGACGAAAGAATGGTTTCTGCTGTGTAACTATAGTTCCACTGTGCACACGGATATATGTACCCATCTCAAGCTTTTCTATTCTAAAGGTAATTTCACTGTGTTCTTTTATCTTTCAGTTTAAATAAAAGAGGCAAATATTTCCACTGTTATATTCCCTGTGCTTCTGTGTACCTCGAACTAAATACATTTTTCAATCCGCAGTTGATTTTCTATTCTCTCTGTCCACTGGAATATTTTCCCTTCTAAAGAATGTTGAATTTGATTTTGATTCCACATTCTGTGTGTCCGCCGTCCGTCCGTCCGTTCCTCCTCTGACCTCGGGAGTCCTGAGGCACAGTGTGGCGCCCGCCCGCCAGGCCAGGCCAGGCCAATCCTTCCATGTGCCTCATCCACTCCATCCTACAGGTCGGGAGAGCATTCGACGAACGGTCTTCCCTGAGGTTGGTAGATTTTACGAGGAAAATAATGTTTTACCGGAACTGGACCATACCAGAGCAGGAACGAAGGAACCAGCGAGAAAATGATCTTACAGAAGGATTATCTGACATCAGAAGCTACTACACACACAGGATCTTACAGCAGGTAGCATTTCAGGAACTCAAGGTTGGATCGTCCAAGCACATTGCATCTTACGAAGGCGGGATCACAGCAGCGAAAGATGATGCTAGCGAGGATCCAGCGTCTGATCTTAACAACGGTCACATGGCCTTCCGAACAGAGGGTCTTGTTAGTGCAGGACCTGACGAGAGTAGGGGGGGGTTAACGAGTGTGAGACTTGAAGGATATGATCTTACTGGCGAAAACTATCAAGAAGTTACCTTGCAAGAGCAGTACTACATGACTGCAGACTCTTAAGAACATAGACTCTTACAGAAACAAAATCTTACGATCGTAGAACCTTACGAAAACCGAATTTTACAAGCACAGAGTCTTTTGAACTTATGATCTTATGAGAGCAAAGTCTTACGAAGTCACAGACTTACGACAACGCTCTCCAAAAAACACAAAAACATATGAACAATAAAAAAGATATCTTACTAACACTGAATCTTATAAAAACAGAACGAAATTTTGCGAGATCTGACCATTACAAGTACGGGGCACCAGAGGGAGGGAGTCCACAGGACCTGCAGAACACACATGATGTCTACACCAAGCACAGAGTCTTGGAGTCTGGGGTGATATTTGCCTTACCCCTCTTCCGCCGTTCTCCGATTTCCCCTATTTTAACTAGTGAGAGAGAGAGAGAGAGAGAGAGAGAGAGAGAGAGAGAGAGAGAGAGAGAGAGAGAGAGAGAGAGAGGATGGGGGGGGGGGGTGTTCTCCTGTGAGGGAGCACAAGAGACCCCTAAACTACACAGCAATTACAAAAAAGGATTACATGATGTTTTGTTGAGGCAAAATCGGGGTTTTCATTTGCTACTGGAGTGACGAACAGGGATGTGTGAGGCTCTTGTGTGTGTGTGTGTGTGTGTGTGTGTGTGTGTGTGTGTGTGTGTGTGTGTGTGTGTGTGTGTGTGTGTGTGTGTGTGTGTGTGTGTGTGTGTGTGTGTGTGTGAGCAAGGAAAGAACCTTCGGACATAGCCACCGGTACAGAGGGGTGCGGGAAATCTGTACAGATCCAGTGACCAATGTGTAAAAGTGGCTCTTCACAGAGCCTCTCTCTCTCTCTCTCTCTCTCTCTCTCTCTCTCTCTCTCTCTCTCTCTCTCTCTCTCTCTCTGACAAAGGGCTTAAAACTTCTCAACAGGATCTCCTGACTCAAGTCTTTCCTTCTTCTCAATCCCGAGTAAGTAAGGGACAGATGTTGTTGGCTTAGCGAGCACCAGACGTCACTGAGAGGAGTCATGTGTTTGTCCCCGGGGTCTGAGCTGTTGTTTCAGGTGTGTCAGTGGCAGCTTCTGGGTACTGCAGGGTTGTGGTAGTGAAAGTGGCGGTGGTGGCAGTGGCGGCTTTATACTACTGAGTGCCCTTCACGAACTGATACCAGACCTCAGAGAATGATGCGTTGAAGAACACTGTGATCACTGATACTAATGTTCTTAAGAATATTCCATTACTATACCCAACGATTGCCATCTGCTAAGTTATACCCCACATCATGTAACTTGTCTCACAAAACCGTCATTATGGCTGTATATCCTGTAAACTATACACGCTGTAATGTACATGCTCTGCAGGCGTCTTTTTCATAGCAACACCAGCACCAGTACACCCTGTGTAATGTATGGCTTATATATGATGCTCTTTAACCCTCCTTTGTTTTGTTGTGAACGTCAAAATATTCTGTACCTTATGAATCTTGTATACGAATGTACTCTGAGCCTCTGTATGTGTACATCTTATGTTTAAAAGTGCTTTGGAGTTAATATGTACATATCAATGCCATTAACTTTGTACCCTCCTTTTTCTCAGAAGGACGAGAACCCTCCGTGTCCCTCGACTTACGAGGACGGGAGAAGAATCCTCTGTGTCCTCGAACCCACTTGGAACAGGACGAGGATCCCCCGTGTCCTGGGACCCACTTGGACGGGACAGAGTGTGAATAACAACACACCAGAAATTCTAAGATGGTATCCACCTTTAGTCGGTAACTCTATCACATGACAGACTGTAATCTTACGTCATGGATCAACTTTGCAACAATTCAAGTAATAATCATCTGTCCACTAGGGTCTGACAAAGACCCTTTGTGTCTTCTGTAATCCTTTTGCCTCACCGCTCACAGGATAAGGATAAAGCAGCAGCTGACAGCGGCACAAATCAAATCAATGTGTCTCTGAACCCCCTTAGACGGGACGAACACCTTCTCCGTCCCTGGACCCACTTGGACGGGACGGTGTTCCTGGAACTCAGTTGGACGGGACGAGGAATCCTCCATGTCCCTAGACCCACTTAGAAGGGACGAGGATCCATAGTGTCCACGGACCCACTTCGTCCTCTCTGTCTTCATCTTGCTGTCCTGCAGCCATCTACAATCCTGCCAAGTCGGTGGATCACACTCACTGTGTACCACGTTCTTGCCTCCGCTTGCCTCCAGCTAGATGACCTCCACTCACAGTACAACTCACTGTCTGTGTGCACCATATATGCCGCCGCAGCAGAAATGGTTCTGGTGGTAGTGAGAGACAAGAGAAGTGGGTAATGATGGGGATATGCTTGGCAGTGACAGCAAGTGGTGGTAGGGATGTTGGCAACAGTGACAACAAGTGCTGAAAGGAATGCTGGAAGTGTTGACAGAGAGTTGTGGCTGGGATATTTTCTGCATTAGCTACAGCAAGTGGTGGCAGACGGGGAATGTTGGCAGAGGTGGGGGGGACAACAGCAGGTGGTGGTGTCAGGCAGGGCCGCTGGTGGCAAGCAGGGTCGGCAGTATAGCAGGTGATGTGATCGACCGTTCCAAGATGCCAATCGTGAAGCTGGTGTTACCATGGTAGCCGTACGTGGCACACTGGATAAAACCACACACACACACACACACACACACACACACACACACACACACACATACAGGAAATCCAAACAGTGATTTACGTCTCCTGCTTTACGAACATAAAACCGGTTCACTAAAAGAAGAAAAAAAAAATACGCAAACGGACACTATACACCCCCTAAAAAATAACGTACGAAGAAGAATAAAAAGAAATTTAATTTGCTTGTTTGTTGAAGAGAACAATCGTCTTTTCGAAAACCAACATCATTTCCTCTTTTCTTAAAGCTTCTCAAAATCTTTCGGTTGCAGGTAAAAATGTATCATTTTACGTCACGATAAGAAACAGAAGAATAACGGGTGCGTTGGTACTGGAATGACAATATGGGTCTGGGCCAGCGGAAATCCAACTTGATTTTCAATTGCTAAATCCCTTTTCAAGTGGAGCTCGTTGCTGAGGTGAGAGGCTCAGGTGTTGTGTCGTCTCGCTCCTGAAACACCAGTCCGTCTGCCCGTAATGTCTCAGTGGCAGGCATCAGTCAGGATTCCCTGGCAGTCTCTACACAGTCAGGTCTGTACCCTTCTCCTTCAACTGTCAATCTCAGGTGACCGCGGGCAAATGTGCCTCCAAAGACACTGTCAGTTTGTCAGCCCTTTTGTTACCACGTTTTCTTTACCCTTTCAGAAAAGTTTCCCCCGTTTTTTTTCTTTTTTTTTCTTTCCTGTTGAAGTACTTTAGTTTTCACGGTAAAAAAAAAAAATAGACGTCAGTTTAGCAAAAAAATATCTTCCGTGTGTGTGTGTGAAAGTTTAGATTATTTGTCACTCGTTCCTTTAAGTTATTTTCTCCCCAGCTGACAATATAGAGGACTTGCCTACTTTGTCAAAAGGCAAATTCTAAAGACTTTCTGTTATGGGTAAATCCTAAATCCCTTTTATAAACAAAAATGATGGATTAAGTCAGCTTTGGGTTTCTTATTTTAGCTCTTGGGCAAGACCAGGTGATGATTCCAGCCTGTGTGACAAGTCTGGCCCTGAGTTATTGTCGTGCATTCTATAGCTATTTGGTCAGAGCCTGGAGCCTCACCAAGTGTTCGGTTGGAGCCTCTCCTTAAGTAATTGGTTGGAGCCTCGGCTGAGTATCTGGTTAGACCCTCCACAAAATATTTCGTTGGAGCGTACGCTACGCATCTGGTTAGGACCATTCCTCTATGTATTCGCCTAGAGCTTCCGCAATGCACTTGGTCGGAGCCTTCGTCCTGTACTTAACTGGAGTTTTTGCTGTGTACTTAGGTGGGTATAACCTTCAGCAGCCAACCTCGTGATCTGCCCATACGTTACATTGTCTCACTAGTGAGTCTGCGTCATCCAGACATAAATCACGTGTGGTTATTTAGTGCTAGGAGGGAGGAGACCTCACCACCTCCCCAGCCTTCAGGGGTAATTGTGTCACGGTTCAGTCTCGTAAACAAAAATATAAGTAAAATATCGTTAACACAATGTGTCAATAAACCCTACATATTTTGCATCTGTTCAGGATATGATGGCAATTAAACACCACAGTATAACTTACCTAATTCCACAATAATTATGATGAATAATATCATGTGTATTAGAATAATATGCATACCTATTATAAAATCATCAACCGTGCGAAATCCCAGTTAAGATCCATGGAAACTATTTAATTCATTAACAAATGTTCAGCATATATATATATATATATATATATATATATATATATATATATATATATATATATATATATATATATATATATATATACCACGACAGACTGAGTGTAGAATGGCAAAAGGTAAGAGCATGTACGAGAGATGCATACAGCATGCGAACGTGGAGGATGGGCAGATTAGAAAGAGGAGTGAGAGGTGGGATGAGGAAGTAAAGTTGCTAGTGAAACAGAAAAGAGAGGCGCTTGAGTGACACTTATAAGGAAGGAGTGGATATGACTGAGGGATGTATAAGAGAAAGCGGCAGGAGGTCAACAGGAAGGTGCAGGGGTTGAAAAAGAGAGCAAATGAGATTTGGGGTGAGCGAGCACCAGCAAACTTTAAGCAGAATGAAATATTCTGGAAGGAGGTTTATAATGTGCGAACGACAAAAGAACAAATAGGATCATCGCTGAAGGGGCAAAATGGGAAGTGGTAACAGTTAGTAATAAAGTGAGGAGATGGAGTGAGTATTTTGAAGGACTGTTGAATGTGGATGGCTTGTGTAGGGTGTTTGGGTCTGGGTGGTATGTGAAGTGAGAGTCATGAAGAGTGATTTGGTGAAAAAAATAGATGTGGTGAAAGCCTTACGTCTGATGAAATGTGACAGAGCGGCTGGAGTGGATGGTACTGCAGGTGAAGTTATTAAGAATGTGATGTTGACTGGTTGGTAAGGATTTTCAATGTAAGTATGGGTCATTATGATGTGCCTGGGGATTTGTGGAATGCATGTATTGTGCCAATGTATAAAGACAAGGGGGACAAAGGTGAGTATTCAGACAACAGATATATAAGTTTTCTGATTGTATCGGGTAAGTTTTATGGGAGAGTATTGATTGAGAGGGTGAAAGCATGTATAGAGCATCACACTGGGCAGAAACAGTAACGTTTTAGAAGTGGTGCAGGACGAGTGGATCAGGTGTCTGTTTTAAAAAATGTATGCGAAAAATACTGATAAAAACAAATGGCTTTGTATGTGGCTTTTATGGATCTGAAGAAGACATATGGTAGGGTTGATAGAGATGCTTTGTGGAAGGTCTTAAGAATATATAGTGTGGGTAGTAAGCTGCTAGAAGCAGTGCGAAATGTTTATCAAGAGTGTAAGGCATGTGTACAAGAAGGAAGAGAGGAGAGTGAATGGTTCCAAGTTGAGGTTAATCTGCGGCAGCGGTCTGTGATATCACCATGGTTGTTCAATTTGTTCATGGATGGGATGGTGAGAAAGGTAAATTAGAGAATCTGAATAGAGAGGCAAGTATGCAGTCTGTTGGGGATGAGAGGGACTGGAAAATGAGCCAGTTGTTGCTTGCTCATGATACAGCACTGGCTGCAGATTCGAATGAGAAACTGTAGAAGTTGGTGACTGAGTCTGGAGGAGTCTGTGAAAGAGAAAGTTGAGAGTAAAGGTGAATCAGGTAAGGTTATTAGGTTTAGCAGGGTTAAGAGACAAGTTAGTTCGGATGTGAGTTTGAATGGAGAAAACTTGGAGGAAGGGAAATGTTTTAGATGTGTGGGAGTGGACATGGCAGCGAATGGAACCATGGAAGCGGAAATGAGTCATAGGGTGGGGAAGGGGGCAAAGGTTCTTGGAGGACCGAAGAATTTATTTAAAAAGTGAACGTTACTTGGGAGGGCAAAAATGGGTATGTTTGAAGGTAAAGTAGTCCCATGCAACGCATTGGCAAAAGGCAAGGGTGTGCAAAGGAGGGTGGATGTGTTGGAAGTGAAATGTTTGAGGACAATATGTGGTGTGAGGTGGTTCGATCGAGTAAGTATGAAAGGGTAAGGAGGATGTGTGGTGATAAGAAGAGTGTGGTTGAGAGAGCAGAAGAGGGTGTATTGAAATGGTTTGGACATATGGAGAGAACGAGTGAGGACAGGATGACAAAGAAAAAAATATATGTCAGTAATGGAGGAAACAAAGAGAACCGAGAGATCAAATTGGAAAAGGAACGACAGAGTGAAAAAGATTGAGTGCAAACGGGGCCTAAACATGTGTGCGTGTGTGTGTGTGTGTGTGTGTGTGTGTGTGTGTGTGTGTGTGCATTACCGGACTTGATATGCTTGAGGTTACAACTCCAGCGAAAAGTCATCTTTGGCGATAGCTGTCTTTATATCTACATCTCTCTCTCTCTCTCTCTCTCTCTCTCTCTCTCTCTCTCTCTCTCTCTCTCTCTCAGCCAATATCTATTTACCTAACTCACGTGTCTCTTCGTCTTTCTATACCAATCTTTCTAAGTGGTCTCAGGGTACGGGAGGCATCCCTTCCTCGCGGCCGCACATTTTGTTAAAAACAATTTTCGTTGTTGATCAAGAGTTAAGAGGAGGAGGAGAGAGAGAGAGAGAGAGAGAGAGAGAGAGAGAGAGAGAGAGAGAGAGAGAGAGAGAGAGAGAGAGAGAAGGAAAAAAAAAATAAGCGCCTCCAGAACTCGCTCTATAAATTTGTCAACATCGGCCGTCGGGCAAACAAGGTGACGAAGTCCACAGGAAAAAGGTTGAGTCCAATAGTTGTGTATATTTTCAGCCGTGCGTCGTCGTCCTTATACTTTCTGATGATAATTAGACGTTAATATTGTAACTCTACAGCTCTTACTTTACTCTACACGAACTCTACTCCTTTTTTTTTTTTTTCAACCACACTTCGTTTTCTCCAATGTTCTCTTGTCTTTCTCTTCCCCGTTGTCTTGCGTATTTTCCCCACGCATCCTCACCCACTCTCCCACACTCGTTACTTCCAGCAAGGTCTGGTCTCTATAGTCATTCCTTCCTCACGCACTCTTCCCAAAAGCATCAATTGTCTATCTTCATCACACACTCTTTACCTCTCCTCTCCCTACACACACTCAGTCCTGTGCGAGTCCCTCATAACATCCTGTACGTTATCTGATTTATTTTCCTCACAATTCCGCCTCTTCATTGGGCTCTGCACTGCTTCCCTCACGCTCGTCTCCATATTCCTCACACTTAGTTTTTTAAGCACTCTACTATCCTCACGCGATGCTTTCATCACACTTTGCCTCCTGAAGTCTTTGATTGCGTCTAACACTCAGTGCAGCGAGCATTCTTCTCTCCTCACACTATGTGTTCCATTCCTCTGTCTCGTTCTTCCCTTCATAACACTTTGATCTCCTCATCATGTCTTTCCTCACTCCTTTTTTTTTTCCTCATCACACCCTCGTCTCTCTTCCGTACACTGGTTTTTTTTTTACCTTTCTTCTTACGGTCTCGTCTCATACTGTTTTCTCTGCTCACACTATCTTATTTCTTCATAGCACTTCCTTACTTCACATTATTTCCTCTGATCAGACGATATCTTCAACGTGTAGTTCCCCTGCACACCAACCACTATTCCTACACACTGCACACCTATCCTTTCCTCTTAAACTCATTCACACTATCTCATCACACACACACACACACACACACACACACACACACATCTTCCAGTCCCTGTAGATCCCCTTCTTTCACTCTATTTCTTTTCTCCTCAGCCGCAGTCCCTACCTCTGCCACCCACCACATGCTGGAGTACCCGGTCAGGTCAAATACTGGCGAACTCGTGAGTACTCTGAAGGGGGCGACCTTCTAGCCTGGAGCTCCTGCTGGACGTGCTGGACAAAGCCAGTGAGGGAGGAGTGGTAGACATGCATGATGCCATCACACAGGAGTGAGTGCGACTTAAAACATCCCACAACAAACAGCTCTTCCTCTTGCTTGAAGTCATCCATCTCTTTCTTTGTCCATTATCTTTGCCTTGTATGTATGTGTGTGTGTGTATATATATATATATATATATATATATATATATATATATATATATATATATATATATATGTGTGTGTGTGTGTGTACGAATAAAGTGTACATGAACGCGCACCTTCATAGAACATACAAAGCTCCATCAGCCAGGATCGAACCTGGGACCCCTTGTGCAAGAGGCAGGCATGTAACCGCTAGGCTAAGGGACTGTATAATAGGAAACAACTATTCGAAATACTAAGTACTCGAATACCCTTCGTCTCACTATGGTGAGCAACGGGGTCTATCGAAGGGTATTCGAGTACTTAGTATTTCGAATAGTTGTTTCCAATTATACAGTCCCTTAGCCTAGCGGTTAGCATCCCTGCCTCTTGCACAAGGGGTCCCAGGTTCGATCCTGGCTGATGGAGCTTTGTATGATATATATATGTGTGTGTATATATATATATATATATATATATATATATATATATATATATATATTCATCGTCCTTTAACTTGAAGAGTTTCTCTGTTTTTTCTTAAAGTAGTACTTCAACCTTTTCTTTGTCCATTATCTTGTAGGGTCTCTCTGTCTTTCTTAAAGTTGACCACCTCTTTCTTTGTCCATTCTGAAGGGTTTCATCATTTTTCTTTGGAGTTATCCTACTTTTTCTTGGTCTATAATCTTGTTGGGTTTCTTTGCTCCCCCTCTGAAAGGTCTCTATTTCTTTGTCTACCTTGTAAGATCTAATTTGTTTTTCTTTTTAGGTTTCCCGGTCTTTCACAGCTCATTCTTCATCTTCTGTCTCACTTGCCTTGAAAGTAAACATTGTTTTGTTTACACGACCCCACTGTGAAGCAATTGGCAAGTAACCTAGAAGCTTTACCGCTGTTCATGCGTGTTGTATGGATGACGAATAGTAATATACAGTATCTGAAGTCATCTTGTTCAACTATAGACGTGCATGTGACATCCTGGCGGCCATAAACGAAATTTTATAAACAAAATCAAGCGTCAGACTCGAACACCACACTTCCCAATTTTACATTGTCACTGAAGAAAATCATATGCATGAATATGAATTTATAATGCAACTGTGGCAACAACAATACATCACTGCCTGACAATTACATACATTGTACAATACACGGCTTATTGAACTTAGGCAGCCATTTAGCTGAACATACACAGATCAGATGTTACAGAAGTGGGAGGTCATAACAGTAGCTGGTAAAACTAGTGACAAAAGAGTTTAAAAGATCAAGGTGGGGCTAGATACTTGTACACACGATAAACAAATGAATGAGGTATATCATTTTAGTTATAATATCGGAAGCCAAGTCCCTCCCACATAATAATCTCAAGTTTCTTTTTAACTGGTTCAATTATCATCAATCTTAATATATATACATATGACGGTCAGAAGCTAAATCCAAACATTCCTCTTAATCCTCTTTTACCCTCAAACTCTCGTATATAACAAGAATAATGCGGAGAAAAGAGAAAGAATCAAGATCTCATCATGTGGTCGATGTATGGCTGCCGACACCATAACACTAAGCAAGTGTTGCAGTAATGTGATTACTAGTAAACATAAACACACGAAAATAATTTGTCTGTGATGATCATCATGCACTAAGAACGACTTCTGGGGTCGCGACGAAACCAGTAGTAGATACCAAGTGACACAGAACTGCCACGTCGTAAAGAGCGCAGCGCTACATGCACGTCCGCCTAGTGGTATTATACCCATTCGCACCCGCCTACCCACAGTCATTCCCAGCTGCTCCACCGCACACAACACACGCTCCTCAAGATGATTTGATGGACTGAAATCAAAATGATGAGAGAATTCTAGAAGGTATACTACAAGACCTTCCCAAAAAAGAGATATTAGACAACTTGAAAATTGCAGAAAAACTATGATAAAAAAGTTACTTGGTCACTCTAACATTATATATATATATATATATATATATATATATATATATATATATATATATATATATATATATTTTTTTTTATACTATTCGCCATTTCCCGCGTTTGCGAGGTAGCGCAAGGAAACAGACGAAAGAAATGGCCCAACCCACCCCATACACATGTATATACACACACGCAAATATACATACCCATACATCTCAATGTACACATATATATATACACACACAGACACATACATATATACACATGCACACAATTCACACTGTCTGCCTTTATTCATTCCCATCGCCACCTCGCCACACATGGAATAACATCCCCTCCCCCCCTCATGTGTGCGAGGTAGCGCTAGGAAAAGACAACAAAGGCCCTATTCGTTCACACTCAGTCTCTAGCTGTCATGCAATAATGCCCGAAACCACAGCTCCCTTTCCACATCCAGGCCCCACAGAACTTTCCATGGTTTACCACAGACGCTTCACATGCCCTGATTGAATCCATTGACAGCACGTCGACCCCGGTATACCACATCGATCCAATTCACTCTATTCCTTGCCCTTCTTTCACCCTCCTGCATGTTCAGGCCCCGATCACTCAAAATCTTTTGCACTCCATCTTTCCACATCCAATTTGGTCTCCCACTTCTCCTCGTTCCCTCCACCTCCGACACATATATCCTCTTGGTCAATATATATATATATATATATATATATATATATATATATATATATATATATATATATATATATATATATATATATATATATCCAAACCAAGAGGTCTCAAGGTATTTATTTACCAGGTCAACAATGACGTCATCCTGGCACACAGGTAATATATATACACACATTACGCTGCCCCCCACCGCCCACGCCCGCGCCCGTCAGGTGATTACCCCAACCCGGACAAAGGTTAGGTGAGTCCAGCGTCCACTCCTAATAAAGTCACATTATATGAATTAGCGAGTAATACTGAACTGAGCACGACTGCTAGATTACAAAACACTGGGAATGTAGTCAATTAACACGTTATATATATATATATATATATATATATATATATATATATATATATATATATATATATATATATATATATATATATATTTTATTTTTCTTTCATACTATTCGCCATTTCCCGCATATATATATATATATATATATATATATATATATATCCCTGGGGATAGAGGATTAAGAATACTTCCCACGTATTCCCTGCGTGTCGTAGAAGGCGACTACAAGGGGAGGGAGCGGGGGGCTGGAAATCCTCCCCTCTCGTTTTTTTTTAATTTTCCAAAAGAAGGAACAGAGGGGGCCAGGTGAGGATATTCCGAAAAAGGCCCAGTCCTCTGTTCTTAACGCTACCTCGCTAATGCGGGAAATGGCTAAGTTTGAAAAAAAAAAAAAAAAAAAATAAGTGTTTTAGATATCTGGGAGTGGATCTGGCAGCGGATGGAACCATGGAAGCGGAAGTGGATCATAGGGTGGGGGAGGGGGCGAAAATTTTGGGAGCCTTGAAAAATGTGTGGAAGTCGAGAACATTATCTCGGAAAGCAAAAATGGGTATGTTTGAAGGAATAGTGGTTCCAACAATGTTGTATGGTTGCGAGGCGTGGGCTATGGATAGAGATGTGCGCAGGAGGATGGATGTGCTGGAAATGAGATGTTTGAGGACAATGTGTGGTGTGAGGTGGTTTGATCGAGTAAGTAACGTAAGGGTAAGAGAGATGTGTGGAAATAAAAAGAGCGTGGTTGAGAGAGCAGAAGAGGGTGTTTTGAAATGGTTTGGGCACATGGAGAGAATGAGTGAGGAAAGATTGACCAAGAGGATATATGTGTCGGAGGTGGAGGGAACGAGGAGAAGAGGGAGACCAAATTGGAGGTGGAAAGATGGAGTGAAAAAGATTTTGTGTGATCGGGGCCTGAACATGCAGGAGGGTGAAAGGAGGGCAAGGAATAGAGTGAATTGGAGCCATGTGGTATACAGGGGTTGACGTGCTGTCAGTGGATTGAATCAAGGCATGTGAAGCGTCTGGGTAAACCATGGAAAGCTGTGTAGGTATGTATATTTGCGTGTGTGGACGTGTGTATGAGATATGTATGGAGACGGTTGAAAATGGGCCGATAACTTTGCTGTTACTTGGCACTCCAAACCGATACAGATAAGTATAAAAAAAAAAATAAAAAAATATAAATAAAAAAAATATAAAATATATATTTTATATATTATATTCCGTTATGCGATAGCAATAAACAATAATGGAATAGTCTCAACCAAATAAAATGTATATAACTACAATACAATATACATACCATACATTCAATGTAATATATATATACAATCATCAACATTACATATATACTAATCAATTTTTCTTGTTTGCTTTTTTTTTTTTTTCCCATCTTGCCCTGCCCCCGTGAAGTACCCCCCCCCACTATGTGACGAGAATAGCGCAGAACACACAAAGCCTATTCGTCACAAATCAGTCTCTACACAGCAATAATCCGAAACCAAGCCCTTTCAACCGGCCCAAACTTTCGGGTTTACCACAACGCTCACATGCCTGATTGAATCCATGCTAGTCACACCCGTATACCACACGATCCAATCCACTTATCCTTGCCCTTCTTTCTATCCCTCTCTTTCACCCCCGATCACTCAAAATCCTATTCCACTCAAATCTTTTCCACATCCATTTTACTCCCAATTTCTCGTTCCCTCTCCACCTCGACACTCATCCTCTCGATCATATTATATTACTTATATTATTTATATTTATATGTAAACATATATCAAATATACTCCAACCAAGAGGTCTCAAAGTTTTTATTTCCACTACATGCCCCATCCTGGACTGTAATATATATACACCATCATACCACACTTGTCCCCAACTCCCACTCCCGTCCAGTGATCCCCACCGCGCACAAAGCGTATATGCAGCCAGCCTGCAACCCTAAAAGCATTTTAGAAATTACAGTTAAACGAACCTTGCGCTGCTGATTACAAAATTCATCGGCAATTCACAATTCTTATATATACATATCAATATATATTATATCCTACCACTAATGATACATATTATTCATGTTCATTACAGATCTTCATATCTAAATCATATCACTCTCTAGTTGTTCTTCCGCAATATATCAAATCATATAATATCATAAATATATAATACATAATATATAATACTCATTATCCCTGGATAGGTTAAAACCACGATTCCTGCGTTCGTAGAGGCGACTACAAGGCAGGGACGTGGTGAAATCCTCCCCCCTTTTTTTTTTTTTCCAAAGAAACAGCAGGTGAGATATCCGAAAAAGCCAGTCCTCTCTACGCTCATCTTCGCTAATGGGGAATGGCTAAGTTGACAAAAAAAAAAAAAATATATATATATATATATATTATATATATATATATATATATATATATTTATTTTTTATAATTAAGGGAATAGTTTGAAGAAAAGAAAGAATAATATATAGGATATATTTTTAGAATTATCCTTCAACTGATCTTTCTTTCTTTCTAAATATTGCATTAAACGTAAGAAGAGAGCGTATTTGAACAAGCACTCGGCCCTTTTTGGTCGCCTCCTGCCCCTTCCAGGAAAATTGGAAAAAAAGTAGAGTTGCTTATCCCCACCCCGCTCTCCTTTTAGTGCCTTCATACAAGAGGAATATGGAATATTTTAATCCTATCAGTATATAATATATATATATATAATATAATATATATTATATATTATGTTACGTTCAGATATGTATGTATGATACGCCTGTTGCCTGGTGTCCCGGTTCTATCGGTGCGGTTGGTTTGTGTTCTATAAGTAGCTTGATCACTATGATTATATATATATATATATATATATATATATATATAATATATATATATATATATATATAATTAGATTCTTCCCAATTAAACTTTCTTCCCTTCTCTTAACTTTCGTACAAACTCCTCTGTATTGAAATCTGGATTCGGTCTCTGGGAATGGCTTTCCCTGATAGAATTCCTTGGTTAAGGAGAGCTGGAGGTGGCACCCAGCTGATCTACAACTTTATGCACCATCTGGATGTGCCATGGTATTCCCTCACGCAGCAGGTCAACCAGTAAATAACAATCTCTTTTCATTCTCTCTCTCTCTCTCTCTCTCTCTCTCTCTCTCTCTCTCTCTCTCTCTCTCTCTCTCTCTCTCTCTCTCTCTCTCATATATGTAAATATATATATATATATATATATATATATATATATATATATATATATATATATATATATATATATATATATAACGGTTTATTGAATTTTGGGAACCGATCGGCAGAAAATACAAAGTTGAGGTATTACAGATATTACAGAAATGGGAGGTCAAGATAGTTACTAATTAACTAATCATGCAGGAGCTGAAGATTAGGTTAAGCTGGATATCTCCACACTTTGAATAAGCACGTGTGTGAGGTACATGTAGATAGACAGGACGGCAGATGTACAGGGGTGTTTGCAGATTAAACGGGATGTATCAGGAATACAGCATTGGAGATACCACACAGCCTAACAAACAGAAACTGAGCTGTTCACATGCACAGATATGCACTTGCTCAGACATTTTTTATGACGTTCACAATGGCAGGTGCAGGACAATCATATCTATCTGTACGAGATCGGATTGGATTGGATTGATTGGGTTGTTGAACGGCGGCCCGTGGTGGGGGGGCGTCGGGGGGAGGGGGGGGGATCGTTCCTGTTACAGGGATGTGTCTACAGTTTATTGCCAAACTTCCCTGTGAGCTGCCGGTATTGGTCGCCTGATGGTGGACAGGTTCAGCAAGGTAATGACCTCTAAGAAGCTAGTGCGAGAATAGCCTAGAATGAATCTGCATGTCCTTTTCTGCACTCTTTCTAGTTGGTTCTTGTGTTTAGCTGTTAATGAGAAGGATCAGGTTAGGGAGGTATACGTGAGCATAGGTAGAATGCAGATGGTATAGGCATTTCTGAGTTCAAATGGTGGGATTCCTAGCGATTTCAGTCGGCGGAGAAGGTACAGACGGTATGAGTATGTTTTGATGATAGTGTTGACACGAATCTTCCAGTTCAAACAGCCAATTGAAGTGGCAATAAGAAGTTTGTAGTCTCTGACAAACTGGAGGATGTCAAAGCATTGTGTTATGTTAGGGGGCGGGATGTTGTCTGCACCCACGTTGATGTGCATCAACACAGTTTTGGCGTCGTTGACGGTGATGTCCTTGATCGTAGTCCACTACTGAAGCTTGCTCATGATTTGCACCGATGTCATGAGAGGTATTGTTGATAATGATGCTAGAGTCGGAGTCGTCTACTTCAAGCCGTGGTTTATATCCTTCAAGGTTTCACTGGTAAGAACGAGGAAGCAGAGTGGCCGGCCCCATCTTAGCCATGTTATGGGAAGTGATTCCGACGTGGCTCCCCTACAGCAGACGGTGTGGTGTCGCCTGGTCAGGACGTCGCCAGCCACAAGGCGAGACACCCTCGACGGCTTTCTTTACGATGATGTTATGGTTCACCGAGTCGAAATCCTCAGTGAAATCTACGATAAGTGAGTGTCGCCGAGGTCTTGCGCTTCTCCAAGTTACGGTAAATGAAGTCTAGGAGGCCGACAAGGCAGAGTGGTCGAGGATGACTTCATGTTTCCAAACTGATGAGGGTCTACCGATGTAGCAATGTCAGCACAGGACCACTCAAACACAAAACTTTTACAAATTAGACTGGGAATGGAAGTGACTGCAACAGGTCGTAAGCAATTAAGAGATTCTTGCTTGGCTGATGTAGGTAGTAGTGTGATATATGCTGTCTTCCAAGCTGTGGGGCACTTAGATTGTTTGAGTGAAGCACGAATTAGGGCAGTTAGCGACGTAGCTCATTCATAGGGAAATTCCTTATGTAGTTTCATTGGTGTCTGGTTTCAAGGCTCTCCAGGCGCTTAGTTGCTTGATATTCCTCGACTGTGTTCGGGGGAGTTGGGGTTGGTAGGTATGCGGGGAGGGAGCTGATAGTCCAATTGTGGTAATCGTTAGCAAATATTGGCAAAGTGCTTGTTAATTTCGTGTTCGGCCTCTTCATTGTAAAGCTGGTATGCGTGTGTGTGTGTGTGTGTGTGTGTGTGTGTGTGTGTGTGTGTGTGTGTCATGCTGCTGTTGCATATGTAGTTTGCGGCCTCCCTTTGAAGCTGGACAGTTAAGTGTCGACTGAGTGATGCAGCAGCCATACCAATGTGGCTCATGTTGTTTTGACGTTTACAACCTTCATCTGGACGGGAGTACTTGTAGATCACATTGGTTGACTGCAGTGGGTTGTTGCTCTGTGTGTGGTTGTTCCCCATAATGTAATCACTGGCTTTCTTGTTCTTGTAGTAAATGACGACGTTGAGGCACTCAGTCGGGATAACAAGCGTAGATCTCCTCTACAGAAGCGACCTCCGTGGTGTAGCGATTAGCGATCCAGACCGTGACACACGCACGGGTCGCCCAGGGTCTAGCCCACATAGGTTCGATTCCTGGTCGTGGCAGTCGGGGGCCACAGTCAACACAGTTATTCATCCTTTCATTGTGCTGGTCGATAAAATGAGTTCTTCGCTTAAGCTAGGGTAAATAACTAAAACTATCTATGAAAGAAAGTGCCAAGTCATAGTTGTTGCGAAAGACATGAGAGAGTAAAGCGTTCCAAAGCTTCGAGGTGCAGGGAAAGAAACTGTTATCAAAACGGCCCACCCTTGAGCTGCCAAAGGCTACACAGTAATCACGTGACGCAGCAGCCTCCCGAGTGTTGCATGGTGTTGAGGCAAACAAACAGCAGCCAGCCAGTAGCGTTAATGAGATGGCCTGATTAGGGCATTCAGCTGTCCGCGCCGTCTTAGCTAACTTAAAAAAAATAATGAAAGTCTCGAACATCTCGTACCCACAGCTCACTCACTTACCGCGGTCAGAGGCGTCCAGACTCAACGAAGCCGAAAAGACTGAAAAATAATACAGACATAAACACATTCACTACAAATATAATCCAACGATGTAATCATAAGAGGGAAACACGATAACCTGTCAGAAGAGATAAGTAACACTGAGTACACGAGACATGATAGTAGATTATATCAATAAAACACACACACACACACACACACACACACACACACATACACACAAACACACATCGTAGAACCTATATCATACACCTTATACATACCTCACATTTTCTTTTACTTCTAAGCTGTTCCTTCTTCCGTCTAAGCACTTCCTTTACCTCCAGTAACCACCCAATTACAAACTAAAAAAAAAAGTGACACAACAGTAGCTAACCACGGAGTTATAGCTGACCTCAAGTGGAAACAATGGTCGAGGGCGTGTGTTGAGCATGTCGTCGGAGTAACTGTGCATGACCGAATATAATTGAGCATACGAGAATATAAGTTAGAAAACGGAGGTGAGGCAGCCATGAGAGACAGAAGCGTAAGAGGATAGTTGAACATTTTGCATGACGAACACAAACAGAAACTTTTAATATGCTTAAAAGCTTCTCTTGTGTCTCCGCTCTCCTACACTCTCACACTCCAGGCTCCACATCCTCTTTCCTTCACTCTCACACTCTAGGCTTCACATTCTCACCCCCTTCACCCTCACACAGCGAGCTGCATATCCTCTCTCCCCTTCACTCTCACAGAGCGAACTGCATATCCTCTCTCCCCTTCACTCTCACACACCAGGTTCCACACTCTCTCCCCTTCGCTCTCACACAGCAGGCTCCACACTCTCTCTCCTTCGCTCTCACTCAGCAGCCTCCACACTCTCTCCCCTTAGCTCTCACACAGCAGCCTCCACACACTCTCCCCTTCGCTCTCACAATCCCAGATCCTCGCCTTTTCATTTTCATTATTATTTTTAATCTGAGTGTAAATACTTTGCCACCTTCCCTCTCTCCCTGTATACACGCTCCTCACTCAGCACCAGACCACAGCCTCTCCTGCTCTCTATACTGTAGCCTATAGCCCTCCCCTCAGCGTGACAGATATATGGAGTTGCTGTTTACCTACGAGTACATACGAGATTATGCCACAAGACATGGAGGGAAAAAAAATGCTCATCCCCACGAGAGAGAGAGAGAGAGAGAGAGAGAGAGGGAGAGAGAGGGAGAGAGAGAGAGAGAGAGAGAGAGAGAGAGAGAGAGAGAGAGAGAGAGAGAGAGAGAGAGAGAGAGAGAGACTCCCCCTCCCATTGCTCACCTCACACTCCTCCCCAGCATCCTTCCCTCCTCCTCCTCCCTCTCGTCCAGAACCTCAGCCATTAGGGGAGTTTAAGACGGCTGGGTTCCCGGGCGATAATCCAGTCTCAGTCAGCCGTTGACGATTTGCCGGATTGATCCGTCTTGGTGAGTCGCGGCGAACGGTCTCAGACGAACGCAGACGGGGAGGGTTTCATTTCTCAAGGCTTTTATGCGGAAAATTGGTTTGTTAGAACACAATGGCCGAGTAGGCGTGGAGGAAAGGGCATTGTAGAAGGATTCTGGACCATGAGCCTTACTGCCCCTCAGATATACTGTGTCACTGATGGCCGGTGTGTGTGTGTGTGTGTGTGTGTGTGTGTGCGTGTGTGTGTGTCTGTGTGTGTGTGTGGGTGTGGCAGAGAACGAAACAGAAATCCTCTCGGACACAGCCATGGAACCAAGATGAGTTAATTGTGTGTTATTTGCTGTATGATATTATCATTATCAATTCATTTATCCATATGATGATCAATTTCTCCAATATGGCATAAAACAACTCGAGAACAACCCAGTAATCTGTCGGTATTTGCATTTTCCTTTATTGTAAGATTATCATTAACTTTATCATTATTACCAGCAATGGTTTTACTTGACTCGTCTTGCGTATGGTTACACCCAGAGTTAACGCTCACCTTTGGCGAGGTTATAGCGTCGTTAGTGGACGAAAAGGAGTTCAGTCTCCTCGAGGAACTTCTGACTCCAAGGAAGTCCATCATTTTCCTGCTCCTGACTGGAAGGCGACTTGAAAACTTCAGGAGCCCCTTAAAAGTGATCCTGGAGTTGTGTACCCACAGCAAAAGATTATCATTATCACCATTATTATCATTATTATAATCATTATCATCATTATTACTATCAAAATTATCATTATCATTATTATCATTATTATGAAGTGGCAACCAAGAAGAGTAAAGAACGAACATTCCTCCCTAAAGATAGCCTGAGGTACACTGAGGAGGGTTGCTGGTGCTCATATCATTAGAAACACTAGTCTCAGCGACCAGATGTACGATGATTTCACCCTAAGAGTATCATTCGCTTGTACCCAAAATAAGGCCGTGTATCGCGTTTGAAAATATTTGGGGGAACGGAAATTATTTTTTTTTACCCTGAATTATCCGGTATTGGTATGGGCAAAAGAATGCCACAGTAGTGGCCATCAGGTTCAAGAGAAAGAATAATGAAAAAAGAAATTAATCTGATCCAATAAGGAGTTTGTAAATCCGACTCTTGAAGGTGGAAAGGTTATAGGAAGAAGGAAGAGAACTCCACAACAATGCTCTACGGGGACAGAAGCTATCATAACAGTCAATGCTTGAGTGGCTGGATTCCACAAAGAAACTGTAGGGGAAAAAAAAAAAAAACAATGTCTCCTGATGCAGGGCCAGGCCTTAGTGGTCGGGGTATACACACACACACACACACACACACACACAGAGCTCATGATATACAGCTGTGGAAAGAATGATACCTGTAGAACAAAGAGAACGGGGAACATCGCTGTGGACGCACAGAGAAATAGCTGAGGAGAACTCAAAGCTCATTAAAAAATGTAATGCAACTGACTCCGCTCAGGCTTGGGGAAGAAGTGGAAGAGCCAGCTCACACAGACAAGCAGTCCCCCTACACTGGCGTGGGTATGACATCTGCAGGGAGGGGACACATGACAAGCAGTCCCCCTACACTGGCGTGGGTGTGACATCTGCAGGGAGGGGACACATGACAAGCAGTCCCCCTACACTGGCGTGGGTGTGACATCTGCAGGGAGGGGACACATGACAAGCAGTCCCCCTACACTGGCGTGGGTATGACATCTGCAGGGAGGGGACACATGACAAGCAGTCCCCCTACACTGGCGTGGGTGTGACATCTGCAGGGAGGGGACACATGACAAGCAGTCCCCCTACACTGGCGTGGGTGTGACATCTGGAGGGAGGGGACACACGACAAAGGTGGGGGGGGGGGGGGAAGAAAAAGAAGAAGTCTGAGTGGATCCACAACTCCAGGTAAGTAACGGGACCTTCCTGTGTGTGTGTGGCAGCGCCAGATGTCCTGATCAGAGTGGCGTGGTCACAGTTCAGTCTCACAATGGTCATGATACATCTGGGTCCCGAAGGCTACAGCCCAGCGTAATAAGAGCCTCTCTCTCTCTCTCTCTCTCTCTCTCTCTCTCTAATTACATGAACGAGGCCGCTGACAGGGACCAGAGGCAGCCGTGCTAAGTGGGTAATTTGTTCCTCCTTCAAAAAAAAAAAAAAAAAAAAGAGACTATTGTTAAGGGGAGTGTCTGTTATACTGAACATCCAAGACTCTCTCTCTCTCTCTCTCTCTCTCTCTCTCTCTCTCTCTCTCTCTCTCTCTCTCTCTCTCTCTCTCTCTCACTCTCTCTCTCTCTCTCAACCTGGGCAGGTTGAAGGGCATACGAGACCCTCCAGTTGTCAACTATCGCCCATCACGAGTCATTAAGTCCTTTCGGCTCTTCATTAATGGTTGTTTTCGCCATCCGGACTAATTGCCCGAATGCTTTACCACGACCTGCCCGGTACAACCCCGGGCGATGTGACATCATTATCCAAGATGAACATGGTTGGCTTAACTGGCAGATGGATAAATAGAGGTCATCATACGACGGCAGATATAGGGACGCGATGCTTGACTATTGATAAAGTCATTAGCCTAAATAACATGATAAGCAAATGTCTCGTAGCAGAAACTGGGATCAAAGTTGCTCTTTGGTCTTGAAGATGAGAAACCTTTGTGTGCGTGTGTGTGTGTGTGTGTGTGTGTGTGTGTGTGTGTGTGTGTGTGTGTGTGTGTGTGTGATCAATAAATTTGTTTACAATTTATGATTACTACCTGTGGCCTGCTGTCCTGTTTCCTTGTATGGTACCCTCCTGAGGTTTTATTTTCCCCCCGAGGCCACTGTGGTGAAGTTGTTTATATTCGTTTCTTCTTTCCACTCTTTCTACGAAATCGTTTATTCCGGAAGTCTCTGCGTTGATTAGACGTGTGTGTGTGTGTGCGTGTGTGTGTTCTGAGAGTGAGTGAGTTGTCTGAAACTACTATATACGTGGCGCTGTCCTCGGCATATGGAGTAATTGTTATCATTAGTCTCCAGAGAAGCCCATAGCGGTTGTCTCTCATAACTTCACCAATTTGACTAAATGATTCCGAATCATGAGGAGCTCTTCCCTTGACTGAGCCATATTTCCTCATTTCGTGTCTTCGGAAAATCTGTAAAATGCTATTGGTGACTCCTGTCTCCCGAGGTCGCCCATGTCTTCAATTGAAGAGTAAGGGACCCAGCAACTGAGCCCTGTGGTACCCAGCTTGTCACGGGAAGCCAATCGCACAGTCCAGCGTAACACTATCATATCTTGTCGTGTTGTAAGCTCAGAGTACCACAGGAGGAATCCTCACCTCATACGTCAGAGTGGCCAACTCAGGAAAGAACAGCGTACGCCTAAAGCATTGTGTTGCGGCACTGTCCTCACGGATCCAGGCTCGGGAAGGTGAGGGATATCCCACAGGTGAACATCCTATGTATCCTAAGAGTGAGGAGGGGGAGGCTGACTGCCTAGCCAGCAAGTCTTCACCCTTCAACCTCCAAAATGACACTCACGAGTTTTGATCTCGTGACTCACTGGTTTCCAGGATGCTGCGTTCAACTGAATTTCTAATAATTAGAAAAAAAACTCATTAATTCGTAGTTTGACTGCCTGGGTATGATTTCCCTCTCATCACCCTCCCAACTGTCTGTTTACTTCAGTTTTTTTTTCCCCCCCTTTTTTTTTTTTAACCTGTGTTGAAAACATTTCATAACATCATTTTTTTGTACGGTGTAAGTTTGACGTATGTTTATGGATTCTGGCTTAATGACCTTTTGTTTTTGATAGCCATTAGTTCCGACAACACCCAGAACAATGATTAAACCTCATGAAGGACCAATCAGGGAGCAACGAGGCACATACGCCTAAACATCTAATAAAGGGGGAACAGGGGAGAGGGGGAGCGGTTTTAAGGGGTCAAGCATAAAGATGTAAACTAGGAGCAATGAGATTCTGATGGAGGTGAAGAGTCATGGAGAGACACACGTTCTTAAGAGTGTATATACGAGATAATGTGTTGTAGCAGCACGTCTCTCAAGCACGCTAGAATCAGAGGTGGTGATGTACCATCATTACTATATCCGATTATTACAGTAGCCAGGAAACAAGACGATCAGATACAATACACCAACTGGAAAAAAAATAATCATCAAATAACACTTGAGTATGACTACGTGATAAATAAGAGATAAAAAAATTTATAAAGGAAACCAAACTCAAGGAGGAGATATAATCGAGGAAACTCCATAGAGTTACATACTTAAAGTTAAATGAAGAACGAAAAAAATCGGAAAGTTCCATAACCATAACACAGACAACTGTTAGGAAAGTCTTGTGACATTTACAGTGAAGGAGGTAGAATGCGGGTGCCCTAAGGTGCAATTAAAGAAAGAAGATTGGGAGAGAGAGAGAGAGAGAGAGAGAGAGAGAGAGAGAGAGAGAGAGAGAGAGAGAGAGAGAGAGAGAGAGAGAGAGAGGTCAGGCTTCAGTAAAGGATGCCAGAAAGTAAAAAGAGTTTAGCGATATCTTGTGGATGAAACACTGGCATGACTCCAGACAGTCAGCATCTGAATGTTGATAAGAAGCCAAGGAACGAATACAGTGGAGGAGGAGAAGGGAAACACTGTAAGGAATAACGTGTTACATAAGGCAAGAGATAAGCCAAAACTTTCCACAAACGTACCAGAATTAAACAGTCTGTTAAAGAGCAGCTAATCAGGGTCAGGGATTTAGAGGGAAGACTAATATGATCTGACTGTATAAATATGAGAGCAGCTGAATGATTCATTCGAGTGTCTCCACAGTAGAAGAAACTATGGCCCTGATACCAGCGTGATGGGAACAGGAAGGAGGTCTTTGAATCCACTGAAACTCGTAACGAGAAAAGACATAAACAGCTACGAAACGGCCCTGACCTATACAATGTTTCATGGTTGTAATGAAATCTCTCGATATGTGCTGAAGATGTGTGTAATCACACATAACAGGCCGTCTGAAATACTGTTCGGTGTGTCGCTGGAGGGTATAAGTATGTGCCATAACGAATAATTTTTCTGACAAAATCTTGATAGAAAAAAAACAATTGAATCACGACTCGCAGAGGAGAAACTATCTAGGTAAGTGTTAGAATCTCTTCGACTTCTGTGGGAGAGAAATCTTTGGTCCAAACACAAGAGAACGATGGGTGGTTTGTGTGTCCCTGGACCGCCAGATACCGCCCAGTGTACTGTAGAGGAAGGTGGTAAAAAAGCGTGGAGGTTCAGGTACGAATAAGGGACGAATCCCTCGAGTGACAGAAAATGATCTTGGTGGAAAGGAACAAAGGACTCAAGTCTTAAGAGCCGTCTCGAAATAAGCTGGGGACCAGTGGTGTGAAGGACTTGCCAGAGAGGCTAAACTCATACCCAGATATGTTCTGGATGACGCCAAAGTCACGAGGGAATTAAAATGCGAGGAGGACTGCATGAACATGCAAGGGGACCTTAACAAAGTCTAAAGTTGGTATAATATGTTTTTAATGAAATTCAACCCAAGAAGATGTAATCAGGATGGGACTCTGAAAAAAGGCCTCATTATGAATATTATCCAGCAGAAGATAAGCTGCTGGAGTCTGTACGTAAGGAAGAAATTTGTAAGTCGAAGCTGTATCTCCCCTGTAACCAGAGTTTGACCTTAGATGAATCGTAAAGTTGACAGAGCCGAATGGTGAATATTACAATTGCGTTTACGTGCAAGGATAAGTAAATATTCAACAACTTATTCACAGCTTATATGAGGCCAAAATTAGAATATCCATCTCAAGCTTAATCATCAGACTTAAAGAAGCAAGAAGAGATAATGGAATGGATACAAAGAAGGGCAACAAAATTCATACAACAATTAAGAAAGGTGAGTTACTTACCTACCAAATAAGAGAGAAGGGTAAGGGATGACTTGATCACATCCTTCAAGTTTCTAAACTAGTTTGATGTTGACAAACAACAGTTTACCGAAAGATGCAAGGATAAAGCAACCACAAGCCTGAACATGAAACAAGCAAAACTTGTTTAAAAGAATGTACAAAAGTGACTTAACATTGCAAGAGTAGTGGAAGCAAGGGATAAACTGAGGATTGGAACTGTGGACGAGGAGAGCGTACAAAAGTTTAAAGAGCTGTATGACGAAGAAAGTTCAAGAGATAGAAACCCATGAGCGGAGAATCTCTCTCTCTCTCTCTCTCTCTCTCTCTCTCTCTCTCTCTCTCTCTCTCTCTCTCTCTCTCTCTCTCTCACCCCGTTCTGTATAAATAAGTAATAACGTAGATACATACATACATACGTACATACATACATACGTACATACATACATACGTACATACATACATACATACATACGTATGTACATACATACATACATACATACATACATACATACATACATACATACACGCAAAACTGTTTCCCATCTAAATTCGACCTGTATGCGGCTAATGGCCCTATATATCATTACTCAAGCAGCAGTGCCAGTTCCTTGTTTAGGTCTGGTGCATTTGCTAATATTTTCCTTCGCTGCAAACCACTTTCTTGTTTACTGTCATGTATTTGTTTGAATGAGGATTACTGTCTCTACACACACACACACACACACACACACACACACACACACCGTCCAAGTTACTCCTCTAAACTTACGTTGATGAATAAGCGTCCCTAACGCCAGCATCAACTGTCATCAAGGGGCTGAACCCAGACACCAGCAGCGCTTACTGACAACAACCCTGCAACATAACGCAAGCAATAAGCCACTAAGTATGCACGCCTCACCCAGGCCACACCGTCGGCAGACTTCATCCCTCTTCGCAATCGGTGTTTAGGCTTCGTTCTGTGATCTCCTGTGAGTGCAGGTGGTGCCCGGAGCAAACGCAGGTATCCCCCTCTTCCTCCCTGACGAGGGCAGTGTTCCTGTGAACCGCCTTGCTAAACGCTGATCAACCCTTAACACCAGCAGACGTGGTGGCTTCCTTACCAACGAAGGCAATGCGGGAGGGAAATCCTCCTCACACCCCAGCTGACTGACGGCCTTCCTCACCACACAGGCCATGATACTCCCAACCCACTCGAGCATCCTCGAAATGATCATAATGAACAATTCTCTTCCCCCAGAACTAACTCCTAGTGATGGAGGCGTCACTGCCTCACACACACACACACACAAAAAAAAGAAAAACATTGCTGCATCCTCACCTCCAACGTGTAAACGAGAGAGCGATTAATTACTGCCTCATCAGCTGGTAATTAAGCCACCTCTCATCAAGAGACGCAGGGGACTGGGTAGATCAGCACTCAGCATGACAAGTGACTGATCAGCTGCCAGCATAGCATGGGATACTGCTCACTCTTGCTATAGTATATCTATGCCTCTCTATCTGTTTATGCTGGCTGGCTATGTGTGCCTATCTATCTACTAACTCTGGCTGTATGTACTTATCTACCCGCTAACTCTGGCTGTCTGTACTTATCTATCCGCTAACTCTAGCTGTCTGTACTTATCTACCCGCTAACTATGGCTGTCTGTATTTATCTACCCGCTAACTCTGGCTGTCTGTACTTATCTACCCGCTAACTCTAGCTGTCTGTACTTATCTACCCGCTAACTATGGCTGTCTGGACTTATCTACCCGCTAACTCTGGCTGTCTGTACTTATCTACCCGCTAACTCTGGCTGTCTGTAGGCACCTGTCTAACTGCTAACTCTGACTGTCTTTATGTGCTTGTCTGTCTACTACCTCTGGCTGTCTGGACGTACCTATCATCCATTAGCTATGGCAGGATGGCCAATACAGTTCTCGCCTCACACTACGAGGTCTAACAAGGTTGGCTTTGGACAAAAAAAGCTGTGTAGCAACGTACATAACCCCGAGTCATCACGCTGCTGGTATCTATCTTGCTGACGTATAGGATGTATATCTTATAAAATGAATTACAGAAACACTGGAAATATCAGTATTCCCATTTTTCATTTTCACACATTAGCTTTCCACGGATTAAGAAAAAAAATATTGTAGGCAAGAGGGAGATATGTGATCGCCGCTGTACCGAGAGACTACAGTCGACAATTCGGTGTAAAGTATTCTATCATGCGACCCTTAGAAACGGGAGTTCTAGATGTATCAAGATCCAGAGTGGAAAAAAAATATATATATTATCCATAGAGCATTCCTTCAGTTTGCTCCTTCACAACACTTCTATATTTACTATGGTCAAGGAAAAGGAATTCCACTGTTGACTGGAGGGGCGGGTTGTCGGGGCGGGTTGTAGAGGCGGGTTGTAGAGGCGGGTTGTAGGTGGGTTAAAGTCTTTTAATGGGGGTGGTTGGAGGGTCCTCGTGATCGTCGTCTTGAAGAATGGTTTGGAGTAGTTGAAGACTTTAGGATGGGGGGTTTTGGAGGGTTCTTGGGAGAGTGGTGATCAAAAGAGAGTTGGGAAGAGAGGAAAATAGGAAACAAAGGTTACTAGGAACGTTATTAAGCTTCGTGTTACACCGACATGCTGTGTTGTTGTGTAGTTCATTGCTTATGCATGTACGTTCTTGGGTTTAATGCATGGTTGATGGACAGTTCATCTTCTCTGGTTTCATGGCAATCAGTAGCTAAATGTCACTGAGCCAGAATCAATACCTCACGATAACAGACACAGAACACAAAAGAATCGTCTTTTCGAGTATTTGAGACTTGCACATTTCAAAGATGTTGGCGTTGCTTTTGACGTACACAAACTTGGAGTGGTGTCATGAATGACAGCGATATGGACGTAGCTTGGGAGAACTTCAGTAAAACGTTCAGAGCAGTGGAGGGATCATTTGTGGCATCGCGTAGTAGAAAATCTTTTTCCATAGCGAAACCAAAATGGTGGAACGATGACATAAAGAAGTGTCTGTTGTCCACGAAAGTAGCACATACGAAGCTCAAAGAGACCAATAAACGGCTTGATAGAGCATATTATGTCAGTCTGGCTGGAGAAACTATAGGACTTATACGGCAAAGCAAACGTCAGAATGAAGCGTATATTGCTGAAAATAGCAAAAGAAACCCGATGGAGTTTTATGGGCATGTTAGAACCAAGTAAGTCATTACCCACCCAACTGGTCCATTAATAACTGAAAATGGTGAGTTGGTTCACGTCAACGAAGAAATGGCAAAGATTTCAACTCTTTTTTTCATCTTCATTTACAATCACAACGGCAGTTCATGTCTCGAATCCAGTTGCAATGCCAAGAGATGAAAACATTTTGCAGCAAATGGTTATAAGAGTTGAAGATACGGTACCAGCACTGAAGAAAATGAAAATTAGATAGTAGCCCAGGATAAGTTTTATCTGAGGAGAATGAAAGAGTGGATAAACGAGGTGGTTAAGCCCTGAACTACATTCTTCAATAAGTCATTTGCTGTGTGAAAAGTTCTAGAATCATGGAAGCTTGCGAATGTAACATCTACTTTCAAAAAAAAATCTATCATCGGAAATTAACGTCAAATCTGCTTAAAAAGTCCGTAGTTGGTAAACCTCCGGAAACCATTAATCGAGATAAGACTGTAAACCATTAATCGAGATAAAATTGTAAACCATTAATCGAGATAAAATTGTAAACCATTAATCGAGATAAGACTGTAAACCATTAATCGAGATAAAATTGTAAACCATTAATCGAGATAAAATTGTAAACCATTAATCGAGATAAGACTGTAAACCATTAATCGAGATAAAATTGTAAACCATTAATCGAGATAAGATTGTAAACCATTAATCGAGATAAGACTGTAAACCATTAATCGAGATAAAATTGTAAACCATTAATCGAGATAAGACTGTAAACCATTAATCGAGATAAGACTGTAAACCATTAATCGAGATAAAATTGTAAACCATTAATCGAGATAAAATTGTAAACCATTAATCGAGATAAGACTGTAAACCATTAATCGAGATAAGATTGTAAACCATTAATCGAGATAAAATTGTAAACCATTAATCGAGATAAGACTGTAAACCATTAATCGAGATAAAATTGTAAACCATTAATCGAGATAAGACTGTAAACCATTAATCGAGATAAAATTGTAAACCATTAATCGAGATAAGACTGTAAACCATTAATCGAGACAAGATTGTAAACCATTAATCGAGATAAGACTGTAAACCATTAATCGAGATAAAATTGTAAACCATTAATCGAGATAAAATTGTAAACCATTAATCGAGATAAGACTGTAAACCATTAATCGAGATAAGATTGTAAACCATTAATCGAGATAAGATTGTAAACCATTAATCGAGATAAAATTGTAAACCATTACTCGAGATAAAATTGTAAACCATTAATCGAGATAAGATTGTAAACCATTAATCGAGATAAGATTGTAAACCATTAATCGAGATAAGATTGTAAACCATTAATCGAGATAAAATTGTAAACCATTAATCGAGACAAGATTGTAAACCATTAATCGAGATAAGATTGTAAACCATTAATCGAGATAAGATTGTAAACCATTAATCGAGATAAGATTGTAATCCATTAATCGAGATAAGACTGTAAACCATTAATCGAGATAAAATTGTAAACCATTAATCGAGATAAGATTGTAATCCATTAATCGAGATAAGATTGTAAACCATTAATCGAGATAAGACTGTAAACCATTAATCGAGATAAGATTGTAAACCATTAATCGAGATAAGATTGTAATCCATTAATCGAGATAAAATTGTATAAACCATTAATCGAGATAAGATTGTAATCCATTAATCGAGATAAAATTGTATAAACCATTAATCGAGATAAGATTGTAATCCATTAATCGAGATAAAATTGTATAAACCATTAATCGAGATAAGATTGTAATCCATTAATCGAGATAAAATTGTATAAACCATTAATCGAGATAAGACTGTAATCCATTAATCGAGATAAGACTGTAAACCATTAATCGAGATAAAATTGTAAACCATTAATCGAGATAAGATTGTAATCCATTAATCGAGATAAAATTGTAAACCATTACTCGAGATAAAATTGTAAACCATTAATCGAGATAAGATTGTAAACCATTAATCGAGATAAGATTGTAAACCATTAATCGAGATAAGATTGTAAACCATTAATCGAGATAAAATTGTAAACCATTAATCGAGATAAGATTGTAAACCATTAATCGAGATAAGATTGTAAACCATTAATCGAGATAAGATTGTAAACCATTAATCGAGATAAGATTGTAAACCATTAATCGAGATAAGATTGTAAACCATTAATCGAGATAAGATTGTAAACCATTAATCGAGATAAGATTGTAAACCATTAATCGAGATAAAATTGTAATCCATTAATCGAGATAAGATTGTAAATCATTAATCGAGATAAAATTGTATAAACCATTAATCGAGATAAGACTGTAAACCATTAATCGAGATAAGATTGTAAACCATTAATCGAGATAAGATTGTAAACCATTAATCGATAAAATTGTATAAACCATTAATCGAGATAAGACTGTAAACCATTAATCGAGATAAGATTGTAAACCATTAATCGAGATAAGATTGTAAACCATTAATCGAGATAAGACTGTAAACCATTAATCGAGATAAAATTGTAAACCATTAATCGAGATAAGATTGTAAACCATTAATCGAGATAAAATTGTATAAACCATTAATCGAGATAAGATTGTAAACCATTAATCGAGATAAGATTGTAAACCATTAATCGAGATAAGATTGTAAACCATTAATCGAGATAAAATTGTATAAACCATTAATCGAGATAAGACTGTAAACCATTAATCGAGATAAGATTGTAAACCATTAATCGAGATAAGATTGTAAACCATTAATCGAGATAAGATTGTAAACCATTAATCGAGATAAGATTGTAAACCATTAATCGAGATAAGATTGTAAACCATTAATCGAGATAAAATTGTAATCCATTAATCGAGATAAGATTGTAAATCATTAATCGAGATAAAATTGTATAAACCATTAATCGAGATAAGACTGTAAACCATTAATCGAGATAAGATTGTAAACCATTAATCGAGATAAGATTGTAAACCATTAATCGAGATAAAATTGTATAAACCATTAATCGAGATAAGACTGTAAACCATTAATCGAGATAAGATTGTAAACCATTAATCGAGATAAGATTGTAAACCATTAATCGAGATAAGACTGTAAACCATTAATCGAGATAAAATTGTAAACCATTAATCGAGATAAGATTGTAAACCATTAATCGAGATAAAATTGTATAAACCATTAATCGAGATAAGACTGTAAACCATTAATCGAGATAAGATTGTAAACCATTAATCGAGATAAGATTGTAAACCATTAATCGAGATAAAATTGTATAAACCATTAATCGAGATAAGACTGTAAACCATTAATCGAGATAAGATTGTAAACCATTAATCGAGATAAGATTGTAAACCATTAATCGAGATAAAATTGTATAAACCATTAATCGAGATAAGACTGTAAACCATTAATCGAGATAAGATTGTAAACCATTAATCGAGATAAGACTGTAAACCATTAATCGAGATAAGATTGTAAACCATTAATCGAGATAAAATTGTAAACCATTAATCGAGATAAGATTGTAAACCATTAATCGAGATAAAATTGTATAAACCATTAATCGAGATAAGACTGTAAACCATTAATCGAGATAAAATTGTAAACCATTAATCGAGATAAGATTGTAAACCATTAATCGAGATAAAATTGTATAAACCATTAATCGAGATAAGACTGTAAACCATTAATCGAGATAAGATTGTAAACCATTAATCGAGATAAGATTGTAAACCATTAATCGAGATAAGATTGTAAACCATTAATCGAGATAAGATTGTAAACCATTAATCGAGATAAAATTGTATAAACCATTAATCGAGATAAGACTGTAAACCATTAATCGAGATAAAATTGTAAACCATTAATCGAGATAAGATTGTAAACCATTAATCGAGATAAAATTGTATAAACCATTAATCGAGATAAGACTGTAAACCATTAATCGAGATAAGATTGTAAACCATTAATCGAGATAAGATTGTAAACCATTAATCGAGATAAGATTGTAAACCATTAATCGAGATAAGATTGTAAACCATTAATCGAGATAAGATTGTAAACCATTAATCGAGATAAGATTGTAAACCATTAATCGAGATAAGATTGTAAACCATTAATCGAGATAAGATTGTAAACCATTAATCGAGATAAGATTGTAAGTCATTCAGATGACCTCCCCCCCCTTTAATAAATGACTCTCAGCACGGTTACCGAAGTGATTACTCATGTCTGACAAACCTGGTGGATTTCTTCAATGATACAATCAACAAGTATGATGAAAGTAGAGCAGTTGATGTTGTCTATCTAGAGTTTCAGAAAGCATTCAATACATTTCCACATGAAAGGTTGATAACCAAAGGTAAGTCACATAGTTTTGATGGGGTTGTCCTCCGATGGTTAGGAAATTGGTCAGTTAAGCGGCCGTAACAAGTGGTGTACCACAAGGATCAGCCTTGGGACCGGTTCTATATTCCACATATATATATATATATATATATATATATATATATATATATATATATATATATATATATATATATATATATATATATATATATTAATGACATCAATTATTGGCTATATTGTAAAGTATTGAAATTCGCAGACGATGCAAAGTTGGGAAGTAAATCCTTAACAGAAATTGAACGTTTGCAACTTCAAACGGACATAAACAAACAAATGGACTGGGCTCATATGTGACAAACAAATCTTAATATCGATAAATACAATGTTTTACATATCAGACATAAAAATGAAATGGCAAGCTACAGTATGAAATCTGTTAAAGTGCAAAAGAAAACGAGAAAAAAAATGCAAATTAATTAGAAATGCGAGCAAAGTTCTTCGTTTTATTGGTAAGGTTATCAAATTTAATTTATTGGTAAGGTTATCAAATTTAATTTATTGGTAAGGTTATCAAATTTAATTTATTGGTAAGGTTATCAAATTTAATTTATTGGTAAGGTTATCAAATTTAATTTACTTGTAAGGTTATCAAATTTAATCTATTGGTAAGGTTATCAAATTCAATTTATTGGTAAGGTTATCAAATTTAATCTATTGGTAAGGTTATCAAATTCAATTTATTGGTAAGGTTATCAAATTTAATTTATTGGTAAGGTTATCAAATTTAATTTATTGGTAAGGTTATCAAATTTATGTCCAGGAAAATCTACCATATTCTTTACAAGTCACTCGTGTGGACGTCCCCACCTTGAATATTGTGTTCAGTTTTGGTCAGCCGAATTGAGGTAAAACACAGACAGAATGGAGAGACAGTACAGAGCGAACCATCAAGATGATTCGTGGACTGAGGTACAAATCATATGAGAGCCGATTAAACGACTTAAATCCATTTGGTTTGAAAAAGAAAAGGTCAAAGTGTGATCTGATACAGGTGTTCAGAATTATCAAAAGCTTCTATGATATCAATCGAAGATTCGTCTAACTTCACATGTAGTAATGGATATAAACTCGAATGAGGTGAAATACTTTCTCCTCAACAGGACTGTTATATCAATGGGAATGATTTAACAATCAGACTGGTTGAAAGTAGTACCAGAAATAAGCTTAACAAAAAATTTGATAAATATTTCGCTTTAAATCCGACGACACGCAGGGAATATGTGGGATGTATTCTTTCTCCCCTATCCCCAGGGAATAATTGTTATCAAGTAGAAAAATAATCCAATAACGACAAAGCCTGTGTGTTTTTGTGAAATGGCTATACCTATGAGCTTAACTGCCATTCAGGAAGACCACTACCACGCACAAGAGGTGAACAAAGGGAATGCAGTCATGCTAACACAACAGGAAAACAGAAAAGTAATCGACAAGAAGAAGCAACTGACTGTTAAATTACACTACATATATGTAACGTACTGCAAGCAAGATTTTTATATGGTTGTGCTTAAAGTGAAAAATCAGTAAGGGATAAAGAAAATAATACTGAAACTGTCCTGTCAATAATACCGCATTTGTCTCTCACCAAGGGAAGCTCATAAGGTGAACTACTTCTGATTTATCTCTATCCTCAAGAAATGTGAAGAAAAAAAGCCTCCAAAATGTGTCAGCAGTAGCTGTAATCTATATAGTACCATTCCTCAATAAATGGTTTAGTAGCAACTGGTACTTCCAATGAAAATTTGCCAAAAATCTTTCTTCTGTATTTTCACTCTCATTGTTACTAAAATATTTAGTGTTAAAGATTACCTCACAACTGTAAAGATTACTATTTTGAAATGTACCAGATGCACATTGGTTATTCATCAATGTCAAATTCTTCTTCATTAATATACCATTAAAGGAAATTTGATTTTCTTTTTAATTCAGTAGTAATTTGAGGCCTTAGCTATATGTAAGTGACAATTTACATTATCAATCAATAACAACCTTTTCATGTTCAACAGGAAGACATATAGGAAAACATGAAATAATGATGGGATATCTCTTCTGATCACTTGCCCTTCTAAATGTATCTCTGTCATCATGAGGTAATCCTGTGTTCTATATCTTTTCAACATTTATTATACTTTGTCGCTGTCTCCCGCGTTTGCGAGGTAGCGCAAGGAAACAGACGAAAGAAATGGCCCAACCCACCCCCCATACACATGTATATACATACGTCCACACACGCAAATATACATATCTACACAGCTTTCCATGGTTTACCCCAGACGCTTCACATGCCTTGATTCAATCCACTGACAGCACGTCAACCCCGGTATACCACATCGCTCCAATTCACTCTATTCCTTGCCCTCCTTTCACCCTCCTGCATGTTCAGGCCCCGATCACACAAAATCTTTTTCACTCCATCTTTCCACCTCCAATTTGGTCTCCCTCTTCTCCTCGTTCCCTCCACCTCCGACACATATATCCTCTTGGTCAATCTTTCCTCACTCATTCTCTCCATGTGCCCAAACCACTTCAAAACACCCTCTTCTGCTCTCTCAACCACGCTCTTTTTATTTCCACACATCTCTCTTACCCTTACGTTACTCACTCGATCAAACCACCTCACACCACACATTGTCCTCAAACATCTCATTTCCAGCACATCCATCCTCCTGCGCACAACTCTATCCATAGCCCACGCCTCGCAACAATACAACATTGTTGGAACCACTATTCCTTCAAACATACCCATTTTTGCTTTCCGAGATAATGTTCTCGACTTCCACACATTCTTCAAGGCCCCCAGGAATTTTCGCCCCCTCCCCCACCCAATGATCCACTTCCGCTTCCATGGTTCCATCCGCTGACAGATCCACTCCCAGATATCTAAAACACTTCACTTCCTCCAGTTTTTCTCCATTCAAACTCACCTCCCAATTGACTTGACCCTCAACCCTACTGTACCTAATAACCTTGCTCTTATTCACATTTACTCTTAACTTTCTTCTTCCACACACTTTACCAAACTCAGTCACCAGCTTCTGCAGTTTCTCACATGAATCAGCCACCAGCGCTGTATCATCAGCGAACAACAACTGACTCACTTCCCAAGCTCTCTCATCCCCAACAGACTTCATACTTGCCCCTCTTTCCAAAACTCTTGCATTTACCTCCCTAACAACCCCATCCATAAACAAATTAAACAACCATGGAGACATCACACACCCCTGCCGCAAACCTACATTCACATTCTTTTCAACATATACACTAAAAAATATCTTAGTTTATGATTTCTTGTTTCATAATGATATACCTACACATACATAATACACTTTTAATAATGAAGGAAGTACACTTTTAATATATATATATATATATATATATATATATATATATATATATATATATATATATATATATATATATATATATATATATATATCCTCATAATAATATACTTCAAATATATATCTATTAAACGATAAGCCACATTATGACACCGCGTGCCGTCTTTACCAAGGAATTTTCAACGAGCTTAAAATATTCAGTCATAAGTTGACAAGATCTTTATATCCACAGAGAGGAGTGATTCTTAAGGTCGACCACACAGATATGTTTGATAATATCCACGTAGATATATCAAAGACTTCTAAAACAATATATTTAGACAAAGCTCTGGCCACATACACATTCCACGAACTTGACATTCTCTCACCGAGACGGAAATAAACACAAGACCTTTGAAATCACCAGAGCTTTTCGACCAGGGGAACCACAACAGTCATCAATATCCCTGTCGACCTAAGGCTGTGGGGAAGTCTCATTCCATGACCTGCAGAGTTCCACAGTGAGCGTCGCTAGATACGCTTCTGAGAGGCCATCTCCACCTTCCTTCCAGTCCCTCACATGTGGCGTACAACCGATTAAAATAAAAAAAAGCCTGAATCTTTATCGTCTTTCATCCTCATTAATGATACGCTGATGGATGAACCTCCTTGATGTATGTAGGCTGACGACTGTGCCAATGGTGTGTCAGCGTTAACGATAGTTGACCCAATAATGTCACCCTCTAGAACACCCTCGAGCAGTCTCGGGAGCTGGACCACCACCAACCACGTCATCATCAACCAAACTATGACCAGCGTCATACAGATGAGCCTCGTCTCAACTCTGCCCTACCCTCTGCAGCATCACACAGTGCCTCAGCCTCCAACAAGCTGTCCAGTTCACCAAGCCTTCACAGGGCCTTCCTCAGTAAACTGTCTCCACATTCCTGGTGACTGAAGACAGTTGGTCTCCCCGAGCTGATCACAACATCTAAACAACTCTTTATTTTTTCCCAGATTCATCCATACCTCCTCTATCTTCTCTACCTCCTTGTCTACCATACAGTATGGGCTACCAGAAGAGGTGCATAAAAAGGCATTTACTATCACCCTCAGACTTTCTTTCACATTCCTATAAAGATGTGCTCAGCACACACGCCCTCCCTAGTGTCTCTCCCCGCCCATCACCTGAACCTGCATCCGACAGTTCGGGAATAAGCTAATGCTCTATCCTTGCCACCGTCACCTCCTACCATCAAATATCCCTCGTCCCTGAGTCGCAGTTCGGCACCACAACGACATCGTGCCTATCCTAGCCCGTACAGACCAACAGAAGACAAGCTCCGACCCAACCACTATTAACGTTCTAAAGAGTTAACAAACTGCATGTCAACCTCTACCTTCGTGTCTGTGTAAACTCTGTTTAACTGTTCTCTTCACAAAATGAAAATACCCTGTTATCTCTTGTGTATAATTTTCCGTCTGCAGTTACTGCTGTATAATTTGTCTGCAGTTACCTTAACAAACCGTTGATTATCATCACACACACACACACACACACACACACACACACACACACACGTATTTAAGGTCAAAAGTGTTTGGAATTACTTATTTGTACAGTACGGGGAGGGAGTTCTACACTCGTGGGGCCCCATCTCTTGAACGTTCTCTATTATCATACAACTTTCTAGATCTTTGTATTCTGTCAGCAGCGATGGTTTCACTACTTAGCTTTTTCCATTCCTCCACTATTCACATGGAGAGAAGTATTTCTATGCATCTATTCGAACTTTTTTTTCTTGCTTTATTTCACGTTATGTTATCTGGTTGTTCAATCTTCGCATCTTACGAAGAACTGTAATTATGGATGATATATCAAGATGATTCAAAAGCTTAAAGGGCAGTGATCAAGTCACCCGTAACTCTTCTCTCTTCTACGGTGGACAAATCTATGGCCTCAAACCTCGCATTATAACACATCTCCCTCAGTCTTCTGGCACTATCTCCACAGCCCTCCTCTGGACCTTCTCTAATAGTCCTTTGCGTTTCTTTAAGTTCGGTGACCAAACTTCAACATCATATCTCAGTTCTAGTCTTATGTTATTTAAGATGTGGACAGTTTGATGAAGATTTTCTCGTCTATCATTTCACTGTCATGCCAACAGTTGCCACCATACTGACCCTCTCCTTTAATACTCTCATAAGGTGAGGATCTGGCGACAGGTCCATTTTACATGTCCATTCTACGCACAGGTCCTGCAGGATGACAGTGGCATCCATGCCTTCCTATTCACCGAATCCCATCCTCATTACTTGGCACTGACTTTAGGTAGCATTTCATCAACCCTGTATCACACGACTTTGGAAACTTTGTCAACATCCCCTTGTAAACTGATGCAATCCTCCTCATTATCATCATTATTTCCTTTGACTCGGGCACGAACCGTAGACACAGCCAGACACAGGTCTTATCCTTCTGGCGCGTCATCTCAACACATAGGGAATAACGGGTCTCTAGTCCAAGCCTGCGGCATTCCACTGGTGGCCCTCACCCATTTTAAAAAAGTTCCTCTTGACATGCGTCCGTTTTTTGTTCCTTTCAAAAAGATAATCTCTCTCCATCGAAGGAGTCTCCCATTAATCCCTGCCTGAAGATCCCACTTCTTTACCAACGTCCTAAGTAGGACAGAGTTAAATGCTCGCTGCCCTGATGGTCCAGATTCACAAACAGATTTATAAACAGTCTTCCATTTGCTCTCGGCTTATCGTCAGAGATAATTGTCTGTGGTTCACTCCAACATCTAAGTGTGTGTGTGTGTGTGTGTGTGTGTGTGTGTGTGTGTGTGTGTGTGTGTGTGTGAAAGAGCGAACTGGAGAAATGTGGTATACAGGGAGCAACGTGCTGTCAACGGGCAGAACCAGGGAATATGAAGCAGACGGGGGAAACTACAGAAATGTATGTGGGGGGCTGGCTGGCTGTGGAGAGTGGGACTTGGCCTCGGTGCATTACACATGACGGCTGGAGAATGAATGTGAGCAAATGAGGCTATTTTTCGTGTTTCTGGCGCAATGCGTGTAGAAAACGGCGAAGTATATATATATATATATATTATATATATATATATATATATATATATATATATATATATATATATATATATATATATATATATACACCAATGGAATGTGAACACTTTATGACACTTACTCCAGTTCAGCACACGTTATGATACTGACACAATATAAAAAAAAGAAAAAGACAAAAAACGGTCATAAACTTTAAGCCCTGACTAATCTACTTCAGCCAAATACCAGCGAAGAGAAGGACATTCCGAGGACAGACTGCATGTACACGCAACCATCACCAAACACCGACACAGTTATAATATAAATCACTCGGTATGACAAAAATAATGATAATAATAATAATGATAATACTACTCACAGCAAAGAGATAGACGGGGAGCATTTACCACCTCCTCTTTAAACAAGAACATACAACCTCCACTATAAGTGGTGCCAGCTAATTGAGACAGACGGTCAGCATATTCTCCTCCTCCAGTTAGCAATACAAGAACATGCGTACAGAAGGCGAGGGAACACGACACAGCATTTCTCCACACCACCACCAGCTTAAAAAACAAAAAAAAAAGAAAGAAAAAATTAAAAGAACACGACGAAAATAATAATGTATGATACACCGTAAAAGCAGTAGCTGGCGCGTAAAGACATCACGTGTTCGCTCGCTTCTGGTCAGCACTAATGAAACAGTTCGCGTCTCGTTTGGACCCATTGCTAAAAAGGCTTGTAATGGAGGGAACTCATGCACCAGCTAACGTACGACCGACGGACAGGCACAACACTCACGGCCGGCTGCCTGCCCCCCTCCTCCAACATTCACTAGTATAAAAAAAAAAAGAAATAGTTTTTTTTTCTTGTGTGCGTGAGAGAGAGAGAGAGAGAGAGAGAGAGAGAGAGAGAGAGAGAGAGAGAGAGAGAGAGAGAGAGAGAGAGGAAACACTTTGCCCTTTTCTCTTCTTCCTTTTATTCCTTTTCAGTACAACATGATGATCCTTGAACACGACGGCTGAGCCTTCGAGCACAATCCTGCAACCCTTTAAGCATGTTAACTTTATCTATGCGTCGTACTGTTGTGTTCAAGGGTCGTACCGCCGTGCTCAAGGGTCGTACCGTCGTGCTCAAGAGTCGTACCGTTATGCTCAAGAGTCGTACCGTACCGTTGTGCTCAAGAGTCGTTCCGCCGTACTCAAGAGTCGTACCGCCGTGCTCAAGAGTCGTACCGTCATGCTCAAGAGTCGTACCGCCGTGCTCAAGAGTCGTACCGCCGTGCTCAAGAGTCGTACCGTCATGCTCAAGAGTCGTACCGCCGTGCTCAAGAGTCGTACCGTCATGCTCAAGAGTCGTACCGCCGTGCTCAAGAGTCGTACCGCCGTGCTCAAGAGTCGTACCGTCGTGCTCAAGAGTCGTACCGTGTTTGTGTTCATAATTACAAGGCAGGACGCTCCTCCCACCGCCTACAGTAGACACCAAATGACCGAGTTCACTGGTGGTGAGTGTTTACCATGAGTCACGACAACAGTACAAGAAAGAGGAACGAAGATGTAGACTGGTTAACTGGAGACTGACGAAAATGGTGATCTGGAAGTCAGAACCAGTCAAGTCAGTTAGCCAGAGTTATATAATCACAGTCAGCTGCAAGCCAGTCAGTCACAGTTATTTAATGAGAGTTTGCTACAAGCCAGTCAGACAGAATTATCTAATCACAGTTAGTTAGTTACATTTATTAACCCAGTCAGCGTTCAGCATACGAAACTGCACGCGGGACATAACGTAATACAGCTGCATGCATCATGACGCATAAGTACCATGCTAGACATAATACAGCTGCATGCATCATACAACAACAAAGCTGATACAAAAAATAAAAGAAACATAATGAAAAAAAGATATATTTTCATTCACTGGACGTCGCTTGATTCATTTCAGAATGAAAGTAGCTGAAATTTCAGCCGATCAGAAGGAATCGGTTTAAAATAAAGCGACAGTTCGGGTGATGCAGTGGTATGGTGTCCATTACCGACCCGTCCTGCTGGCACAAGTTGCCTCATTCTGAATGATGGAAATGTGGGAGAGGCACGCTGGGACAGCCATCGTCCAACCTGACTCATTACCAGAGGCAACTCCTGAAATTATTTTCGGGGTTGAGGCGATCCTGGCGAATACATGTCTGTATGGCACACAGCGACCGTACGGAGATATGATGATCCTTTCAAAGTTTGATACGTCAGAAAGTTGGATACAGTGGAAGAAAATGGAATGGGTGTGTGTGTGACCTAGCGGAGGGAAATGTGAGGCGAGGTGATGCAAGCGGTGGTGACTGGGCATGTTCCTCACGCTCACACACAGACCAACAACCGCGCTGCTAACGACCATTGGCCGAAGATTCCCCAGAACTATGGGCATTTAGGCGATTCCCCCACACCCAGCATTCTTTCCTGACTACCACCACACGGGCATGCGACTCCTAGCGGCGTTGGCGTTGGCGGTATTGATTGTGGTGATGTGGTAGTGGTGGTGGTGTGGTAGAGAGGTGTTTTCAGTTGTGGTGAATGTAGAACAGACGATGGTGGTGAAGTTTTCATGAATTAACTGCAATGATAACTATTTACTGACGATGTTCACAACAGCTGGGGATCGTGGTGTTGTTCTTACAGCATGGGTAAGCATTGCAACTCGGGGACGAGGGATCTCTGGTAGGAGGCGACGGCGGCTAAATTAGTTTAGTCCCGTCAGCTAAGGACCAAGTGATGGTTAGACGTTGGGAGGACTAGCGGCTCTCGAGGAGTGGTTGTGAGAGGGACCACAGATCTTAGAGTTCCTTCACTAGGAGTCCCTGTTGTGTGGTGGATGAGGAAGAACACCAGAGAGTTATTGTTTCCGCTGCTGTTGCTACTGCTGCAGGAGCTGTTGATACTTGTTCACTTCTGTTTTAAGTTCATGTTGCTGCTGCGACTGCTGCAGAAGCTGTTGAGATATGTGCCCACTGGCATGGCTGCTGCTGTTGCTGCTACTTCTGCCATCAATTTCTCAGACTGATGGAAGGCTTCTTCTGGGTGGGTGCACTCGACTGCTCTTCGCTCGGGCAGGAAGACTTTCCGTCTCTCTTTAAGTTCGGTGCTGGCACGGGAGAGTGTTGAGCCCAACTGAGCACTATAACTATACATCACACCTGAGGTAGGTCTCATCAGTGTGGATCTCGCAATCGTAGACACGGACGGTGATAAGATCATGTGAATTTAACGAAACAGTATTCTGGTAGGGTTGAAAAGTCAGTTACACTTAGGGGTATGTGAAGGAAAGAAGACACTTAGGGGTATGTGAAGGAAGGAAGACAGAGGTATGTGAAGGAAGGAAGAATCTGAACTAAACCAATACGAAAATTAATTTAGCGGGAAAACTGGTTTAAAACTATGGTCGACTGAGGTTCGATCAAAAAATAATAAATTGTAATCAAGGCGTGATAAGGTTTATAAAACCTCAGGGCCGGCGGGGTGTCTTGGGGTATAACGGGACAATGAGAAAGTCAAACTGAACTACGGAAAGTGTGTCCTGGGTTTAAAACTTGGCAGGCGAGGAAATGGCAAAATCACGCAGAAAGTTAAAGGACGCAGATGTGGAAGGAAAACACAGGAAATCCCGAATAATGCTGAAACTGACTGTGTGACCTGGGAGTTCAGACTGACTGTGTGACCTAGGAGGTTCGGTCTGACTGTGTGACCTGGAAGGTTCGGTCTGACTGTGTGACCTGGGAGCTCGGACTGACTGTGTGACCTGGAAGTTCGGTCTGACTGTGTGACCTGGGAGCTCGGACTGACTGTGGCCTGGGAGCTCGGACTGACTGTGTGACCTGGGAGCTCGGATTTGAATATATGTGACGTGAGAACAATGTAGTATTGACAAAAAGTGACCACAAAAATACGCATTTTATGAAATGTAAATCAGAAACATGATGTTAACGTGATATGAACTAGACAAAAATGTACTAAAAAAAAACAATGTGAGCTCACAATAATAATATCACATGGAAACATGTAGCTATCGCAATATGACCTGGAGACATCTAGTTTCATAACGTGACCTGGGATGATTTACGTAAAGCAATATGACAGGTCATATGTACACTATACACTAACAATATGTAGAAAGATGTTACCAGGAATTACACAGTGAGGAGCGCCATGGGTACACGTAGCTGATATCCTGTGACCTGAGATCATATGACCTCAGTCTATGTGACCTGATAAGACAATGATGTCTTGAAACACGTCTCTCTGATAATGTGACCTGGAGACATATTGCTCAGACCTGGTCGCACGTATTTAAGACAATATGGCAGAACATATAGGATCAGACGGTACTCCTCTTTTATATACTGAAGGAATGGACTTTATGAACCTGCGCCTGTGCTTACTCGTCTATTTCGCCTCATCCTAAAAACCCATAATGTTCCCTTCTTCTTCGAAACATGCAGAAAAGGGATGATTGTTCTATATCTTCCAACCACTCTCCAATTGTTCTGACTTCTACCATCAAATCACCATAAAACCAAAGTATTTGAATTTCTCCTTAACTTTTATTTCCTTAAGAATTCCGCATTTCACTGACTTTTTTCTGATCTCCAAACTCCCCTTCACTTCCCCACTTTTTATGTCATGCTGTGTCGTCAGCTTATGAAAGCATTTTTTTCATGAACATTTCACCATTAGACTCCTCCACTTCTTTCAAACCCATCCTCTATCTTTTATTGCTTGATTTTTCTTCTCGTCTCGTCACAATCACTTCTATGAACACAGAATTGAACAGGATTTCCCAGTGGCGCAAACATAACCTTGCCAAATTCATCGATTCTAAATCCTGGTTTCTTCCAAGACTACTAAACCTCTCTCAAATTTCATTTGCTTTTTAATGTGATGGTCTTATAATTCCGCCACACGACACAAGGAAGAACATGTGTGTTATCACCGTAACAAATAATTTCTCTTTGAAATATTGGTAAGTTTACCTCTAAGCAACCGGGAGTCTACAGCTCGACACACTAAAACAACAGAGTCGAGTCTATAGCAACCCAACCTACCATCTCTTCCAGCCTGACTTAGCTAAGCAGATGACCCACTTGCCCTACGCCGGAATGTTGGTTCTCTTTCCGTTTTTATTATAGTTATGATTTCGGTTTCTGCCTCCGTGTACTGGCTGCTTGTATACCTCCGCCAGCAGCAAGACCATTTGATACTAGGCAAGCCACTACGTCACATGATTACTGTTTGGCCGCTGGCAACTCCAGGGTGGGCCGTTTTGACGTCTGTTTCTTTCCGTACACCTCGACGCTTTGGAACTTTTTACATTCTCATGTCTCCCCTAACGACGATGACCCGCACCGCTTTAAAAGGCAGGTTTTTAACACTTCCTTAAAATCTGTTACCTTTTCTTGTCCTATCTCCTTGCCTTAGTTCTTCATCGCTTTACGTACGGCTTTACTTATGGCCGGGTCTGGAGACTTCGACATAAGGAAAGAACAACACCACACCATTTTTCCACGGGACACCTCCCTTACCAGACAACGTCCACCTCCAAAAAAACAACAACCCGCCCAGACAACATCCTTATTGGCTCAAGTTCCTGCTGGACATTTCCTGCCGGACAGATCTTGCCAGACAGTTCCGGACAAAACAATTCCTACGGGAAAGAATTAAATGTAAAACTTGACCATGAGCAAGAAGAGTTGGCCTCGTGCGATGGTGCAAAATAATCACGAAAATTCCCTACCAACAACTGATAAGATCTACCTACACACTCGTGCTTGGCTACCTACACACCTGCCCCTGGTCTAACTACACACCTGAGCTTGGTCTACCTACACATCCGTGCTACCAACAACATCTGCCCCTGGTTTACCTACACACCTGAGCTTGGTCAACCGACACATTCGTGCTCGGTCTACCTACACACCTGCTCCTGGTCTACCTACAAACCTGCGCTTGGTCTACCTACACACCCAAGTCTGGTCTACCTATATACCTGCGTCTTATCACTACAGAGGCAATATGTCAGTAATTTCAACTTGCTGGGGATGTGCACAGCCAGTGTTTGTGATGAATGGTGATAATGTTGTGGGCTGGTGGGGTTATGACACAACACAGCCTCGGGTCCACAGGCAATGTTGTGGGTTGTCAGGGTTCCGACACAACACAACCTTGGGTCCACAGGCAATGTTGTGGGTTGTCAGGGTTCCGACACAACACAACCTCGGGTTCACTGATAATGTTGTGGGTTGTCAGGGTTGTGACACAACACAGCCTCGGGTCCACAGGCAATGTTGTGGGTTGTCAGGGTTCCGACACAACACAGCCTCGGGTTCACTCGTATAATGAATCTGGAGCGGCAGGTGTTCCTCTTACTTCTGTTTAAAAAGTCTTTTTCTTGGCGAGAAATTATGATAATAGATACGTGATATTTACGTTACCGGATGAGGAACGGGCGAGCATTCCAGACAAACAACGGAACAAATAAAAGAAGACCCGGCCCTGATGTGGACTTCTGCATGTGACTGGAGCTTTCAACACACACACACACACACACACACACATATATGACATTGTGAAGGATTGTACTCATTATATATTACTCATCCACAGATTCAAAAAAAGTAACTCTGGTTATTTCGCACTGACTTTACACAATACTTTATCGAATTAGCGGTTTAAAAGTAAAAAGAAAAAAATCAAATAAGATATAAGCAATCAAGCAGACATTACCATGAACTCTTATGTCCACACAACAAGCATTATATATATATATATATATATATATATATATATATATATATATATATATATATATATATATATATATATATATATATATATATATATATCCTCCCCTCTCATTTTTTTTAATTTTCCAAAAGAAAGAACAGAGAAGGGGGCCAGGTGAGGATATTCCCTCAAAGGCCCAGTCCTCTGTTCTTAACGCTACCTCGCTAATGCGAGAAATGGCGAATAGTATGAAAGAAAGAATATATATATATATATATATATATATATATATATATATATATATATATATATATATATATATATATATATATATATATAAAGCATAAAAGTCTGTCTGTCTGTCAGTCTGTTGCTTGGCTACCCCTTGCTCACTGGGCCATTCTCAACCAAATTTTGTAGCATGAAACTTTGGAGCAAGGAACATGCTAATGGCCGTTCACAACTCTCTCCACACCCTATAGATTTTCAATGTTGGGAACGGGACAACATACGCCCGTGTCTACTGGCGGTGAAACATGGATTGATAATAAAGGAATGAGTCATATTTAAGATATGACTCATTTCTGTATATCAGCTTAAAACTGCTAATCACAAACTTGCAAATCATGCTCTAGGACGTGTCAGTGCTCGGGAATATATCGGTACCTTAATTGTATATATATTACCATCTACTTATGTGGCTGGATCAAGATGACATGAATATGAAAATGCATCGTGTCAGAAGTGATAGCAAACATGAACTGGCTCCAGCTACGCATAGTGAATCTTACATTGATCTTCCAGGCTACAGGTTCGTTCCTCAAGACACAGCCGACGGTGTAATCTGCCAACAACACCTTGTACGACGACAACATGGTCCCCGTCAACGCTGCTCAGACTAAGGCGCAACTGGGCCATCAGTTCCTTCTTCTCTTCTGGTGGTGTTAGTGTGGAAGAGGGGATGTGTTCGACAGATATCCGACGCGGGACAACACGAAGTAGAGACGTGAAGTCACCACACACTTCTCTACTGTCCTTTACCACACACACCTCTCTACTGTTACTTACTTCCGCGTAACATTCCCCCGTGACCCTGGCTTGAATCGGTTCTCCTCATTACAGTGGGCTGAAACGTTTTAAGATGACCGAACGAGTCTTGAAGTCGTCGTGTCTAAAAACTCAGAATCTATCGAGAGGATCTTAAGAAATTTGATGGCAAGAAGTAGCTGCAGGAACTAGGGCAAGACAAGCTGAAGCTCAAGACTGGGAAAAGATGGCTAAATGACCACGAAAGACAGGCGAGGAAAATGATGCCAGACACGGAGGCGGTCGTGGCAGAGTGACCAGCAGCAGAGTACAAGAGTCAGCTGCAGACAGGGGAATCTCCGGTAATGATACGTTGGGAATAACGTGGGAGAGTTAGGATTTTCGAGTTATTCATCATGGCATTCAACCCTACATTTATCATGGCATTCAACCCTACATTCATCACGGCATGCAACCCTACATCGTTCAACGTTCATAACCCGAGCAAAGGATAGGAACCTGAAATCTGTACTGAAATATAGGCAAACTGCTCCACAACCAACCATTACTGAGTCGAGACGTGCACACCAGAGATGATGCACAACCCTCTGGCTGGTGGAGTCTCCATCTAAAGGGGACGTCTGTCCAGCCCTCATCTAGAACAGCCACCTGTTAAGCCCTTATCTATAAGCCTCTCCAACCCTCAACTAAAATGGTAGCCTGTCCAGCCAATAAACCAACTTGAGCTATGTGGAGGAATAGTTCGCTCAACAAAAACCCACGTCCCCCTCTTTCCCTGAAGAGTAATAATCAGGCGGGCGTTGCCAGCGGTCCCTGTAGGACCAGCGACTTGCATATACTCGCTGGCACTAACGAGGCAGGGCCTGGGTGTGTAATACTGTGACGTCATCAGAATAGTATGTGCAGGTCCACCCAGGGTCCGGGGCTGCACGGCCTGCCTGGCGTACGAGGAGATCCAGGTGTCCTGGTCTTAGATCCTATGTCTCCTTAATCAACACAAAACCTTCCTATGGTCACGAGAAATCAAGCGGTGATCCATGATGATAGGTAAACAATCCTAATAGTAATATCATTCCACATACCATCAGGAAGGATGCATACACACACACACACACACACACACACACACACACACACACACTTCAAGAACCACTTGTAATACTCTTCAAAGAGTCGAGGAGCAAGGCAAAGTGCCAAGGCAGTGGAAAGGGGCGAACCTCGTACCCTTCTGGAAGACATGAGACCTGGAAGAGGCGTTGAACAACAGACCGGTCACCCTGACGAGTGTGGTCTGGAACGTACTGGAAAAGATGATAATCAGAAAGCAAATGGTGATGACTTCCTGCAGAGGAGAAATTACCAAAGTGGCAGGAAACACAGTTCCAGGGAGAGAAGATCATGTGTAACAAGCCTCTTAGATTTCTATGAGAGAGTGAGCTCTGTCTTAAGACAAAAGAGTAGGCAGGGTGGATCGACTGTATTTACATTGCCAGAAAGTATTTGACACTGTAACGCATGGAAGGGGAACACCATGCAAGAGCAGGAGGGAGACTCAACAGGTTATCTTAGTGGAATGGAAACAAAGGGCGCAAGTCCGAAGAGACTTCTCGAAATGATTTGACGTTAACAGTGAGGTGCTGCAGGGTTAAGTTCTGGAACCACCACTTTTCTTCATCTATGTGAATGACTTGTCAGATTTTATAGAGTAGAATGTGAAAACGTTAGCAGATGATGCAAAGGTCATGAGGGAAGTGAAAAGCGAGGAGGATTGCATCAACTTACAAGGGGACCTAGACAAGACTCCCACGTTGGTCAGATATATGATTGATGAAGTTCAGTCCTAGTAAATAAATGTCATGACGATGGATTACTACGAGAGAAAAAGTCTCGTTATGAATATCACCTGCAGGACAAAAGCTGCAAGAATATGTACATGAGAGAGACTTGGGAGTCGACACCAACCTGTCGCCAGAATCCCACCTGATGAGAAGATCTGGGGAGACCAACTGTCTGCTGGCAAATATGGGAATTGCATTTCAGTTCACCAAAGAAGGATATATTCAGCAAGCCCTTCATATCCTTCATGAGACCAAAAACTGGAATATGCTTCTCAAGTTTGGTCTCCGTACGTACAAAAGTACAGAGAGGTAATAGAGAAGGTCCAAAGGAAGGCAACAAAGAGGGTACCATGATTAAGAGAGCTAAGTTACAGGGAATGGCTAGAGGTCCTAAACACACCCACCGCAGAAGAGAGAAGAGTCAGAGTGAAGGGTGACTAATGACAAAGACGGTGAAGAGTTCCTCGAAAGATGTGCGAACGAGAGGACATGAAATTAAGAAAGAAACTGGTTAAGAAATACGTGAAGAAGTTCTTATATAAGAGTGGTGGATGAATGAGTAAAGCGGATGAGGACGTAGCAAATGTCGACAGGATTCATGAGTTTAAAAAGGAGGTATGACAGCAGAGAAGGTTCGAGAGATGTGGGGCCCACGAGGGTAAAAATCCCTCTCCCTTCCGTAAAAATAAGTAGCCATACACACACAAACTCACACACACACACATACACACACACACACACACACACACACACACACACACACATACATACACACACACACACACACACAACTGGTACAATGAAATTCAATAAACCGCTCCTTATTTCTTATCCATCTACACACACACACACACACACACACACACACACACACACACACACACACACACAAGCATACAATAAAGGTCGTAACTGCAGCTTCAAGACGATGAGGATCTAGACCAATACAGGGCGTCCAGAGAAACAAAGAACTTTCATATTGCATGGATTTGGTAAAGAAGACGTTGAAGACAGGCGAACAAAAGCTGGTAACCCTACTAAAAGCAATGACGATAAAGCTATAACGATCATGGAGGCGCTGGGAGAGCCAGGCTGAGCTGGGAGAGGCAGCCGAAGAATCAGATATAGTCACTCCGGAATAAACTGGAGACGGGAGGCGAGGGCGGGAGGAGGAGTGAGGGAAGGAGGGGAAAAAATAGAAATAACCAGACTGTGGAAAAGACTGGATGAGGTCAAGCCCCACGCCACATTAGGAATACCATGACGAAGGGAGACAGGAACGACGAGGACGGAGGAAGTGGCTGGCAGGGGAGGCGCGCTAAATCCTTCAGGAGGTGGAGGGGACACAGAGGGAATACAGAGGGAGAGAGAGAGAGGCAAAGACGGCCATAGAAAGACAGAAGAACCTCAGAACTGACAGGATGGCTGTAGGAGAAGGATGTCACTTTGGGGGGAAAGTTACGAAAGACAACGAAGTCAAAACATGAGAGATGCTTCCAGAAGGGGTTAAAGCTGAAGTAGGAGATGTTACGTTACGTTACTAGGGCTTCGAGGGAGTACTGATGACTGACGGGAAGACGCAACAACAGGAGGCGAAAAACACCCGAGAATTGTCAGAGGAAGTCGTCGTGAGGAGAAGCGCACACCCGCCCCCGCCAGGATATTTGGTCCAGACGACGATAATAGGAACTCCGGGAAGGTCAGCTGGCTAGGGTGTGATGGGAGGAGGATATGGGATATTCTGAGGGGAAGTGCCTCAGGAGATGGAAACATCTGGAAGCATGGAAGGAAATATCTCCGTATGAACCATCTAAGTTAGAGAGAAAAGGTATGAGACTGCTAAAACAGATCTATACATTAGCAAACAATGAGAAATTTATTTCTCCATCTATGTGAACAGAACAAGGATATAATAATAAGGAAAATACAAAGAGCAAAAAAATCGAGGAAGACGAAGGAGGAGCAAAACAGCGCCTTGTGGCACTTGAGGGTTCTGTGTACAAGAGCGGTGGACTGGCCGAAGATGGTGAGGAGGTTGAAGCTCAAGGCCATGGAAGGGCCAGCTCAGTCCAGACACCAGAGGCAAGGCTGAGGCAACACTCACCCGAGCGAGAGAGTCACACGACGGACTCTCTCTCTCTCTCTCTCTCTCTCTCTCTCTCTCTCTCTCTCTCTCTCTCTCTCTCTCTCTCCCCCGAAGGGAACAGAGTAAGACGGAAGAGTGGATAAACTAGCCATCCTGGTACGAGCCTGTCCAATTACCCGAAGTAATGGTAAACAATGGGCTCTTCAACCACAATAGTCTAAGGGAAACTGGGCTCATCGATGTCTGCATTACTTAAATTATATGATCTGAAGAAGGAAGACAAGCCACAACATATTGCACATGAGAACGGGGCAGCAACTATCAGGTACGGTGCAGGAAGAGGCAAAATTACCCATGTAGATTGGGGGCCAAACGCCTTCATCGGCTTCGCAGAAACAACAACACACTGCACGGAATTGGACCCATACGGAGGCGGAAGACACGAGGTTCATCAAGTTCCTCGGACGTGTTGAGGAAAACCTTTTTTCGTACTTTATCATGTAGTTCATGAGGGTCAGAGGCAATGACATACCATCTGGGAAATTGTAGACATTACGGAGGGTCCATTTTGGCAGAGCGATCGTATAATTCTCGGGATGAACACACAGAGGAAGAGGAAGTACCTAAATATAAGAAGAAGACCCGAACCAGCAGGGTATAGGTGAGGAAATTATGCCGAATCAAACACTAACATTAGCGAGTCAAACTGAGATGTTGAATACCACAACTGGAGGAGTGAGAAGCGTCATGAAAGAACCACAAAAATCTGTAACCAAGGAAATGGGTACTAAAAAATAAGAATGGTGGGAACGAGACAGTAAAGAAGAAAAAAAAGTGATTAATGCTTTATGAGATGTCAACAGGTGAGGCAATGCAAAGATGTAACGTGGAAGAGTTACTAGAGGACACAGCGGACGGCAGACACAAGCTGCCTCACATCTACAGCGAGACGAGACGGCCAGAACAAAAAGGAATATGAAAATAAATCCTCGAAAATTATCGTTAGATTAAATGGGCGAATCATCGTTAAAGGACCAAGAAGAAAAAAAGTGAGAGGTAAAGAAGTGGGAAGGTAAAGTTATCGAGAGAGAGAGAGAGAGAGAGAGAGAGAGAGAGAGAGAGAGAGAGAGAGAGAGAGAGAGAGAGAGAGAGAGAGAGAGAGAGAGAGATGAAGGCATACAGGAAAAGTTGAACACCAAGTTTCAGAGCATATTTACCCCCCCCCCCCCCCCCCTTTAAGAAAAGTCAGAAACTCCAGCCGGCGTTACGGGACTGAGAGGGAAGGGGTAATACTCTGGAAAACTTTGACATGAAAACTTTGGGAAGGCAGAAAGGCTCATAAAGGAGCTGGAGCCACACAGGTCCCGTGGACCAGATGGTATCTCACCATTTGTACTCAGGGAAGGAGCAAAGACTGAAGACCGGCTGCTGACGATGTCGGAGATCGCGTTCGAGGACGGTGGTGTTTCCAGGGGCACGAGGCAAGGCTGATGTAGCACCGACCCTCCAGAAATGTGGGAAGTGAGGTCGCCCTGAACAACAGGCTACTGTCACAAGAGAAGCAAGATACTGGAGGAGAGATAATAAGGTCACTAAAGATAAAGACTGGAGCTTTCATGGCCTGCAGGAGCTACTTAAGAAGCAAGATACTGGAGGAGAGATAATAAGGTCACTAAAGATAAAGACTGGAGCTTTCATGGCCTGCAGGAGCTACTTAACAAGCAAGATACTGGAGGAGAGATAATAAGGTCACTAAAGATACAGACTGGAGCTTTCATGGCCTGCAGGAGCTACTTAACAAGCAAGATACTGGAGGAGAGATAATAAGGTCACTAAAGATACAGACTGGAGCTTTCATGGCCTGCAGGAGCTACTTAACAAGCAAGATACTGGAGGAGAGATAATAAGGTCACTAAAGATACAGACTGGAGCTTTCATGGCCTGCAGGAGCTACTTAACAAGCAAGATACTGGAGGAGAGATAATAAGGTCACTAAAGATACAGACTGGAGCTTTCATGGCCTGCAGGAGCTACTTAAGCAGCAAGATACTGGAGGAGAGATAATAAAGCCACTAAAGATACAGACTGGAGCTTTCATGGCCTGCAGGAGCTACTTAAGAAGCAAGATACTGGAGGAGAGATAAAAAAAAAAGTCACTAAAGATACAGACTAGAGCTTTCATGGCCTGCAGGAGCTACTTAAGCGAAAGACGACACATTTCCAAAAGTTCATGCAAGACAAATCTCTCAAACTTCCACAAGAGAGTAAGCAACGTCTTAGAAAAGAAAGACGGGCGATATAATTGTGTACTCTGGAACTGCCAGGAGGCCTTTCACGGAAAAATACACGTAAATAAAAGAGAGTGGAGAACGCATCTTCGGAAGGCCTTTTCGTAATAGACGAGGGTAAAAGTGGGGTTCCCAAGGGTTAAGTGTTCAGACCAGAACTTATGATCTGCTTAAATAACTTCCTGAAAAACAAACAAAAAAAAAAAAATTAGAAATAAAGTACCTTAATTACTTTACTATAAAAATGGCAAATCATTAATGTAATATGGAGATGCTAAGCGTGTAACGAGTTACTACGGGACCTTAATAAAATACAGCAGGGGTCAAGCAGATGATTAACGAAAGGAAAGTCATATATATGAAATGAAAGCTCAAACAGTTCTAGAACGGGCCAGACTGCGACGACCTCACTGGCGGATGCAACTTACAAGAATCAGTCAGCGAGAGGAGCCTCCCAGCTGACGCCATGCCCAACCAGTCACCGAGGAAACACCTCAGGAGGATCGGAGGAAAACTAAAATCACATCTCATTAAGTACGTAGAGAGGGTGTTCAATTCTCTATCCATTCATCTAGAATCATTACACCGGGACCAGTTTCTATGAATGACTCTTGGCCTTATCCATGGCCTTCCTGTAGGTTCCTACAGCCCAAAAGCTGTGCTACTTCCAGTGGCAGGGAAATGCAGATTCCTTTGGAATGTTCAATACGTTGACGAGACTGTTGCTCCCAACGACACAGCCTCGCCTAAAGGTGACTTTTCACTCGCGGCGTAACGTTTTGCAGGCGGAGTCCGGTAGCGCCACAGGGTCTTCAGAGAGATATTTAGAACCTGTCGTCATTGCAAGGTAAGATACCACGTACCATGAGCATCGTGACCACCACACGTGAAACACACACACGTGGTGGTACGTGGTCCAACGGAACGGAACGAAGGACGGTGACGAACTATGTGTGTGTGTGTGTGTGTGTGTGTGTGTGTGTGTGTGTGTGTGTGTGTGTGTGTGTGTGTGATGTATGAGGAGAGGAGGAGGAGTAGCTAAGTACCTAGGAGGACACGGCACACGGTGTGAAGACACGTGTTCAGGTGGTGCGAGAGAGAGAGAGAGAGAGAGAGAGAGAGAGAGAGAGAGAGAGAGAGAGAGAGAGAGAGAGAGAGAGAGACAGACAGACAGACAGAGGGGGGGCATTTAAATCCTCGGGATCGACGTCAGGTCAGATCAGGTCAGGTCAGGTCATCCGGAAGAAGCATCATTAACCCACACTTCTCGACGGTACGACCCCCCCAGACCAGGACTACGATACGATCCTTGACCACAATCGGGCAGGACGGTGCGATCGTCGGACATGCAGGCTGGCCTGGCCTGGCCACTGACCTGACCCTCAAGGGTCATGTGATCATATCCCGGACGAGTCTCGTCGTGCTCATGGTTGGTTACTGGACGAGACGAAGGTACACAATGTTGCCTATTATCGAATACAGTCCTCGAGGGCCAGCCTATGGCCGGCATTCACCCTGGCTTCGAAGCTTCGATCATGACGGGTGCTCCAGTGACCGGACGTGCTCCACACAGACAGTATATGACCCCTAACCCCTGCACAGCACCTACCCCCACCCCCACCTGCACGGCCCTTCTCTCCCCAGATCCAACCCTCTTCCACGTCCCCTTCCCAATACCCCAACCTTTGCAGGGTCCTCCTCCCTCCCCCGACTCCCTCTATTCCCTGCGAGGCCCGAACCTCCACAAGCCCCCTCCCTCTTTGCCATTCCCTCCCTCCCCCAACCTCCATCTCCCTCTGCGCAGCCCACCAAAACCACCTTTCCCTTCTCCACAACCACCCTAAATGGTGACCCGTCCGGTCACTGCGACCGTGGTGGCCTGTGACGACAGAGTCTATTGTATACAGACGAAAACAAGAACTCTTTTCTGTGAAGTACTTGCACGGGGGAAAGCGTGTGCACTGTTGCCCTTCAGTCATATCCAACAACTTTACCAAGTTTGAAGAAAATCCGCACTGCCGTTTCGCAGATATTATTTTCGGTCGCATAGATAGATAGATAGATAGATAGATAGATAGATAGACGGATAGACAGATAGATGGGCCGACAGATAGACGGTGTGGCCACAGGCTCACCGCAGTAAGACACCAGTGTCACGTGAGGCGAGTCAAAGAATTACCCACAGACATCCAACCATATACATGCCACATATTAATTCATCTAATATATATGCAAATATGTAATCAGTCCGTGCGATTTTATGTGCTTTGCATATTATCTCGTGAAAGTAAAAAAAAAAAAAACCCATCTTCCGTGTAAATATAAATTAATTTTTTTTTCTGACTGTAAATGAATCCAGGAGTAAAATTTGTAAATGAATTCACGAGTCAAAACTGGTCTGAATTCTAATGGCATTTATTTTGAAAACAGAAATAACATCAGAGTGCGAGATCCCGCTGAAGATATACTATAGAGTTTTAGTGTAAATCAAATATACTGGTAATATAACCCATTACAACCGAGTGTAAATCTATATATAATGGTGATACAACCCATTACAACTGAGTGTAAATCATATAACGATTACAAGGAAAACTCTTTTCGTAAAGTTACACAAAATATCAGATAAATGTCAATTACGAGGATGTTGATCAACTCATCCAATTATCTCACACTCTATACGAAATCCTGCAACACTATTCACATGCCTGAGGGAAAAAAAGAAATGTAATCTACGATTGAAATTCGCGTCTAAATAGTGTGGTCAAATGACCTTAAGAGGCGGGTTTAGGGAGAGGATAATTAACTGCTGCTTATTAATCATGACTGAATTACTGAGGGGTTATGATAATCTACAATATACGTCACCTAACAACCCTATTAAACCAAAGATGATCTTATTTCTTTGCCAGGCGATCTTATTTCTTTGCCAGGCGATCTTATTTCTTTGCCAGGCGATCTTATTTCTTTGCCAGGCGATCTTATTTCTTTGCCAGGCGATCTTATTTCTTTGCCAGGCGATCTTATTTCTTTGCCAGGCGATCTTATTTCTTTGCGAGACCATCCTGATTTCTTTTTGTCATTTTCAGAATATGACAAGAAGCGGTCATACCTCAGGTGCTGACTGACGACCAGGACGAGAAGGGAGGAAGAAAGATGACAAAGATGAAGTGTTTGATTCACGACACTCAGACCTGCGCTCGAGGAGGAGGTTGTGCCTGTTGGACCCAAGCATTAGGTTCGAGGAAGACCTTTAGCCCTCCACCAAGGATTTGTCATGTCAGGTTATTCGTTGTTCATTATCTATCTATCTATCTATCTATCTATCTATCTGTGTGTGTGTGTGTGTGTGTGTGTGTGTGTGTGTGAGAGAGAGAGAGAGAGAGAGAGAGAGAGAGAGAGAGAGAGAGAGAGAGAGAGAGAGAGAGAGAGAGAGAGTCAGTCGATTGTCAACGGAAGAAGAGTAATAGTCTCGTCTCTGGACCTCTCACTCCAAAGGAGTCCATCATTTCCCTCCTACTGATCGTAGCGCAGACTCAGAGCACCAGGATCTCCAGTGAAGATTTTGGGGAACATATACAACTGATTGCAATACATACATTATTCCTCGTCCTTCCCTGATGATACACAAATACACGAAAGTAACACGGGAATTATCGTGTTTCATTTTTCCTCATGGTTATCAGTGTGTATATATATATATATTTTTTTTTTTTTCATACTATTTGCCATTTCCCGCGTTAGCGAGGTAGCGTTAAGAACAGAGAACTGGGCCTTAGAGGGAAATATCCTCACCTGACCCCTTATCTGTTCCTTCTTTTGGAAAATTAAAAAAAAAAAGAGGGGGGAGGATTTCCACCCACCCGCTCCCTCCCCTTTTAGTCGCCTTCTACGACACGCAGGGAATACGTGGAAAGTATTCTTTCTCCCCTATCCCCAGGGATAATATATATATATATATATATATATATATATATATATATATATATATATATATATATATATATATATATGGGAGGGGTGTGATGAAGAATGAGTCAGTGAATGAAACTTTATACCAACGGTGAAAGGGGGAGAAGAAGGATTATGGGAGATGGGTTGGAAGTGAAACTATGGAATGAGAAGAAGGGGGGGGAGGTAGGAGAGGGGAACGCAAAACCGATGGGAAAGTGAAGAGGAGATGGAGTGGTGGGAGAGGAGGAATTCCGGGAGGGGGCGATTTTGTTGGAGGTGGGAGGGGGAGTGAAAGACTGGTGGACGGGGGGGATAGGCGGGGTGATAAACCCCTGAGGGAGGCGGCGGGGCTACGGGGTGGAAGGGTGCGGAGGGGCGTGGGTCAGCGGGAGACTTGAGGGTCAGTATGTTGGTGGCTTTCGTCGGAGGCGGGTCGCTGCCGTGCTCCTCCCGTGGCGTCACGACGCGCGCTCCTCACTCCGCATCTCAACTTCGCTCGCTCGACACCCCCCGTGTACCAGCTCCCTGCTGTTGGTAACTCCAACAACCCAAACTATACTGGCCCTCAGAGAGAAAAAGAAGGAGCCTAAAGATCCCAAATATCTTTATACATAAATATATACATATGAACGTATACATGATGAACTTGGGAGAGTGTATACAGTGAAGTTTGAACGTGGTACGTATAACATTAAAACTTGGTTGACCAGAACCGGATCGATAGTAATAAACTTTTCTTGGGCGAGGTTGTGTTCGTGGCGGTGTGTACTTCCCAACTTGGCACAAGTAAAATTATTTACTTGACCACAATAATAAAGGAAAAAGTGAAGTGATTGCTTTACAGGATCGGAACGTGTGGATCAAAGAAGTAGGTGTGTGTGTGTTAACTTTTTTTACGTATCCACAGAGAAAATACAGACTTTCCTCATTCAAACTCTTAAGTAAAAGTTTTTTCAAAAGATAGATGTGTGATAATCCAGTATCGAGCGATCTTTAAAGGGCAAGGTATACACACACAAACACACACACACACCTGTGTTAAACCAACAGGTTTATTCCAACTGACGTTCATACAGAAGGCAGGTATGTATAAGATGGTTAACACATCTTTTTTTAGTTTTAATCTTGTGGGTTTATGGATTAAAGGAATTATTAACAATCCTGTGTTGGGTAAGTGAATGTCAACCAATTGTTTGTTTTTTAGGAAGTCCAAGCGACTTATATGTTTCTTCATCCGCCTAATTATCTTTAATCTATTAATTGATTCACATTTTTTTCTGGACTAAATCACCATATGGTGTTCCGGGCGATATCAGAAAAGAAAAAAAAAATAATGCAAACAGGAATAAACCACTGTGTCCCTTCGAAGTGGTTTGCGAGTGATATTTGTTGAGCAGACCTCACCACGGGTATAACCAAATGTATCTCGTGTTGTAACCATACGACACGACAGTAGTGAGTATGTTCCCCACGCTGGGTGGGGGCGCGGCGGACGCTGCGAAATAAATTGATCCCTCGAGGCAAAATTGAAAACTGAAAGAGCGAAAGTTGATGATGTGTTACTGTCCTCACGAGGAAGTGTGAGGCCTGGTTGATGTATTCCCTTAGTAGTGTGAGGCCTGGTTGATGTATTCCCTTAGTAGTGTGAGGTCTGGTTGATGTATTCCCTTAGTAGTGTGAGGTCTGGTTGATGTATTCCCTTAGTAGTGTGAGGTCTGGTTGATGTATTCCCTTGGTAGTGTGAGGTCTGGTTGATGTATTCCCTTGGTAGTGTGAGGTCTGGTTGATGTATTCCCTTGGTAGTGTGAGGTCTGGTTGATGTATTCCCTTGGTAGTGTGAGGCCTGGTTGATGTATTCCCTAGGTAGTGTGAGGCCTGGTTGATGTATTCCCCTGGTAGTGTGAGGTCTGGTTGATGTATTCCCTTGGTAGTGTGAGGCCTGGTTGATGTATTCCCCTGGTAGTGTGAGGTCTGGTTGATGTATTCCCTTGGTAGTGTGAGGTCTGGTTGATGTATTCCCTTGGTAGTGTGAGGTCTGGTTGATGTATTCCCTTGGTAGTGTGAGGCCTGGTTGATGTATTCCCCTGGTAGTGTGAGGTCTGGTTGATGTATTCTCTCCGTAGAAATGAACACCAGAATTTCGTCCAACCCCTCACCACGATGGTGCAACACACAACATGATGGTAGGATCTTTTTAGGGCGTCGGTACCAGCCTTGAGCAGGACGGTTCGATCCTTTAAACAGGACGGTGCGACTCTCGGGCATGATGGTCTACTAGTCTTTGACCTGGTCTTTGGAGGGTCAGGTCAAAGATCAAACCACGACTTAGGCGTCGTACCGTCGAGCTCAGGAGCTTTAAAGAAACCACCTAAAGCTGAAAAACTATCGACTGGTTGGTGTGAGCTCAAGACACGGCCCCTTGGTGCAGCTCCAAAGCTACATACATACATGCATACACACACACACACACACACACACACACACACACACACACACACACACACACAAGCGCCAGGGACTTTGCTGTGGATGTAGCGAGGTAAACCCGTCATGTGGGCATTTGATCTGGCCCCACTCGCTGCCAAGTATAGACCATCGGCTCCAGTAATGATGGTGTGAGATTGGAACAACACTCAAAATAGATCAGTGTTTAACGGCACGAGTTCGACCTACATTTCAGTGGAAGGTTTGACAGAAAAAAAAAGAGAGAGAAAATGTGATGGTATTTCAGAAGTATTGGCTCATGCGAACACGTCACAGTTTGCCGTGTTGTCAGATCGCAAGACTGGAAGTGCTGTTAGATGACAGGGGTACCTCACAGCCATTCTGCTGTGTCGTCTGCTCACACCACTGCGCTCTTTAACATGGCCTTCCGTGTCATCACCCTAATACCTCTGTCCTCTTTCATCGCCTGCTGTCACCACCCCGAGCCAGCCAGACTCCTGTGCTGTGTGTCCAGCAGGGCGTCACACTCCGCTGTGTCGCTGGCCAAGTGCAAAGGAAATATTAACACCTGAGCCAATAGATCATCTCGTCCCCTCCCCCACTCCCATGTTGGGTCACCCCAGGAACCTGCTCCTCTCTCTCTCTCTCTCTCTCACATAGCATTTAAGCTGAACATGACCTTTACAAGTATTGATTCTAACACCAAAATCAGCCAAGATATCTACTGAACAAGAGTGACCTTTGAAGAGCAGACCATTTTCTATTACGCTGGACTTCCAGATACGGATAAGTATATCCATACGACGTACGTCATACCATTATATCCATGCGACGTACGTCATACCATTATATCCATACGACGTACGTTATACCATTATATCCATGCGACGTACGTCATACCATTACATCCATGCGACGTACGTTATACCATTATATCCATGCGACGTACGTTATACCATTATATCCATACGACGTACGTTATACCATTATATCCATGCGACGTACGTTATACCATTATATCCATACGACGTACGTTATACCATTATATCCATACGACGTACGTTATACCATTATATCCATACGACGTAGGTTATACCATTATATCCATACGACGTAGGTTATACCATTATATCCATGCGACGTACGTTATACCATTATATCCATACGACGTACGTTATACCATTATATCCATACGACGTACGTTATACCATTATATCCATACGACGTACGTTATACCATTATATCCATACGACGTAGGTTATACCATTATATCCATACGACGTACGTTATACCATTATATCCATACGACGTACGTTATACCATTATATCCATACGACGTACGTTATACCATTATATCCATACGACGTACGTTATACCATTATATCCATACGACGTACGTTATACCATTATATCCATACGACGTACGTTATACCATTATATCCATACGACGTACGTTATACCATTATATCCATACGACGTACGTTATACCATTATATCCATACGACGTACGTTATACCATTATATCCATACGACGTACGTTATACCATTATATCCATACGACGTACGTTATACCATTATATCCATACGACGTACGTTATACCATTATATCCATACGACACGTACGTTATACCATTATATCCATACGACGTACGTTATACGGTGGTATACGAAATCGTATTTGACTCTCTTTTCTGGTGTCATTCTCACGTGTGTACAACGTAGGGTTAGCGACGGTCACGCCCGTCAGCCCGTCCTGGTGACGAGGCCCTCCGGCCATCCTGCACCGGATATACCCCACTCAGGTAAAGGCTGGGACCTGGGACCTGGCATGCGCTGGGACCTGAGACCTGGCATGCGCTGGGACCTGAGACTTGGCATGCGCTGGGACCTGAGACTTGGCATGCGCTGGGACCTGAGACCTGGCATGCGCTGGGACCTGGGACTTGGCATGCGCTGGGACCTGAGACCTGGCATGCGCTGGGACCTGGGACCTGGCATGCGCTGGGACCTGAGACCTGGCATGCGCTGGGACCTGAGACTTGGCATGCGCTGGGACCTGAGACTTGGCATGCGCTGGGACCTGAGACCTGGCATGCGCTGGGACCTGGGACTTGGCATGCGCTGGGACCTGAGACCTGGCATGCGCTGGGACCTGGGACTTGGCATGCGCTGGGACCTGAGACTTGGCATGCGCTGGGACCTGAGACCTGGCATGCGCTGGGACCTGAGACTTGGCATGCGCTGGGACCTGAGACTTGGCATGCGCTGGGACCTGAGACCTGGCATGCGCTGGGACCTGGGACTTGGCATGCGCTGGGACCTGAGACCTGGCATGCGCTGGGACCTGGGACTTGGCATGCGCTGGGACCTGAGACTTGGCATGCGCTGGGACCTGAGACCTGGCATGCGCTGGGACCTGAGACTTGGCATGCGCTGGGACCTGAGACCTGGCATGCGCTGGGACCTGGGACTTGGCATGCGCTGGGACCTGGGACTTGGCATGCGCTGGGACCTGAGACCTGGCATGCGCTGGGACCTGAGACTTGGCATGCGCTGGGACCTGAGACCTGGCATGCGCTGGGACCTGAGACCTGGCATGCGCTACATGAGAGCTGCGAGTTGTTCAAGCTCTGAAACCTGGCAGCTGATGGAACCTTAGACTTGGCTTAAGACCTGACACGTGCTGAGATCTGAGAATTGGCACAGGCTGAGATCTGAGATGAGAGCTGACACAGGCTGAGAATCTGGACTTGACAGATGCTGAGGAGTGTGTCCTTGCAGGTGCTGGGACCTGGCATATATCGAGGGGTGGGAGGCACCTGACACCATTGCTCGTGACCTGAGTTAATACTTGGACATCAAGTCATTGCTTCAGGTTCAGATATTGCAGACTCGACATATACTAAATTATGAAATAAAAGTGGCTCTCAGCCCTAGCAGATGCTGCAACGTGGGTCCTGAGACCTGGTAGATGGTGCAACGTAGGGCCTGAGACCTGATAGATGCTGCAACGTAGGGTCTGAGACCTGGTAGATGGTGCAACGTAGGGTCTGAGACCTGGTAGATGGTGCAACGTAGGGCCTGAGACCAGATGCTGCAAAGTGGGTCTGAGACCTGGTAGATGCTGCAACGTAGGGCCTGAGACCAGATGCTGCAACGTAGGGTCTGAGATCTGGTAGATGCTGCAACGTATGACCTGAGATCTGGTAGATGCTGCAACGTATGACCTGAGATCTGGTAGATGCTGCAACGTAGGGCCTGAGATCTGGTAGATGGTGCGACGTATGACCTGAGATCCGGTAAATGCTGCGACGTATGACCTGAGATCTGGTAGATGGTGCAACGTATGACCTGAGATCTGGTAGATGGTGCAACGTATGACCTGAGATCTGGTTGATGGTGCAACGTATGACCTGAGATCTGGTAGATGGTGCAGTGTGAGATATAAGACGCACCTGAATCTTAAACCTTACCCCTAGCACAGGTCCTGTAGGAGCCACAGAGACCTGAGAGGCTCTATGATGTGGGGAGCCGCTGAGACCTGAGAACTGGGGGGGGGGGGGGACTAAAATCTATGAGGCACAAAGAGACATGGGTGGCAGCAAGACCAGAGAAGGAATGAAACTTAAGAGGCGCTGAAACCTGGCTGACGGTATACCCAGAAACAAGCAGGTGAGGCGCTACCTAGCCTCGCTACTGAACCAGGCGTAGCTGCTCCCTAGCCTCGCTACTGAACCAGGCGTAGCTGCTCCCTAGCCTCGCTACTGAACCAGGCGTAGCTGCTCCCTAGCCTCGCTACTGAACCAGGCGTAGCTAACCCCTTGCCTCGCTACTGAACCAGGCGTAGCTGCTCCCTAGCCTCGCTACTGAACCACTCGAGGCCACAGAGAACATCCTCCACATCTTCATCAGGTGTCCACTTCAACATCTTAACCAACCAGAACTCCGAAAACATCAAAACTATTACTATTTATTTAATGACTACTAATTTTTTTCAGAATATTTTGGTCTGTGAAATAAATCTCTCAGGTTCATTCTTTTCAACAGCTGACCTTTGTCTATGACTATGTGAGGGTTGTTCACTGTTACATTTGTAATGTGAATTTATTTATATAAATGACCCATTAATGACCAGACAAATATAAATGACCCATTAATGACCAGAGAAATATAAATGACTTATTAATGACCACACAAATATAAATGACCTATTAATGACCAGACAAATATAAATGACCCATTAATGACCAGACAAATATACCAGCCCCATTAATAACTTTAGTAGTTATATGTAACCCATTAATAATACATTATTCACATGTGAACCATCAATAATTGATTAGAAATACACCCATGAATAAATGAATACATTATAAGTGATCTAATAAAAAAAACCTAGGTAATTATACGGGAAGAATCAATGTCTGAATATTCATACGTAACACATGAATAACTACATGTGTTACGACCCAACATCGACCAATATAACCAAAAATGACCTATCTTTATCTCAGATAATTAGGTCACGCGATATACGAGCTAAATAACAAAGGGAACGACAATCATAAGTGTTTCATTTACAACTAAAGTTTAAATGACTATTTAAGAATTTAAAACTTCGTCTCGTATTAGACACTCATTTCCTCCCTTCCCCCTTCTCATCTTTATCATAAACCCTGGAGGACCTAAAGCCCCTCACACCTCCTCATACACTCCTCCAGCACCTCATGTAGGGGGGGTGGAGCCTCACTAGCCACCCTAATGGGGCCTGGGGAACTGGCCATCCTAATCATCCCGCACAAGATACTTCTCCTTGGAAAAAAAAAGAGATGTCCTTTTTCTTTTCTCAGGATGTTCATCGTGTGTCACGGATGTGGCAGGTGTTCATCCCTGGATGAAAAAAAAAAAAGTTTAATAGACTCGTTGTTATGTTGTTCACACAAACATTGTCGCTAATGTACGTTTTCCCAATATTTCAACTTATTTTTTTTTTTTCACAACGTACAATCATACATTTTTAACTTGATACATGACCATGATAACTTATAAATGATGGGAAAAAACTTTTTTTATTTGAGCGAGTTCTCAAAATCCAGAAATACTATTGGATCATTACTCAGTTGCCCCACTCACTCCCTCCCTCCCTCCCTCACCCTTATTTTTTTCCCATTATGACAAATTCGCCGAGATCCTCTTTACTCTCTCCTTTTTTTTCACTCATTTAGCGGGTTCAATCATCCTCTTATGGCATTATTCTTGACAAAGGACGTTTTTACTCTCTTCAATTTGCATTTTTATTCCCTATAATTTTTCTCCTTTCCTTTTTTTTTTTTTTCGTTTTTCTCACCAATTGCGGTTCGTTTCCTTTTTATCTTCGTTTATTTTTTTCGTACGATAACTCGTCATCTCTGTTACTGCTTCAGCTCAGAGTCTATCCACGACATTTCTTCATTCTCCATCTTATATTCTTCTCTTAATTTTCCTCCTTAAATCCTCTTTCCCCTCAGCTACATTTACAGTCATTTATTTACAATTCCCCACCCCTTCCCTCTCCTTCTTGAGGGATCCCTTCCCCCTTCCTTAGTGTGTGTTTACACGGAGAACATTACTACACCTCTTCCCGACCCTTGTCTCCCCAGCCTGTCGGCTAGCGTGATGGTTTATGATTTGGTGTGCTACAGAAACGGTGGTCTGGCAACACACTGCCAGACACCCTAGGATTGGTGTGCTACAGAAACGGTGGTCTGGCAACACACTGCCAGACACCCTAGGATTGGTGTGCTACAGAAACGGTGGTCTGGCAACACACTACCAGACATCCTCCTGTACCACAGAACTGGTAACAGTGGCTCGCTTGGGCATAGCGCACCTGAGGTGATCTTTCTAAAATGCGTCAAAAGGAGCGAGAGAGATCTTCCCTCAGACTGTTGACCCACACTGGAGACATGACGAAGATTTGCCTCGCAACGTCTGTGTTCATCTGATGATGTGCAGGTCCAGGATCTTATATATCACATATACAGTATCATATATATACAGTACGTCAAGGATCTTTTATATCATATATACAGTACGTCAAGGATCTTTTATATCATATATACAGTACGTCAGGATCTTTTATATCATATATACAGTACGTCAGGGTCTTTTATATCATATATACAGTACGGTCAGGGTCTTTTATATAATATATATATAGTATATATATATATATATATATATATATATATATATATATATATATATATATATATATATATATATATATCTGGACAAATCTATAATATCCCTAATGAAACCCGGCTATATGCACCGTCCATCTGTACCGTCCAAGAGTTTGCGATTTCAACCCTGATGGATTCGATCTAAATTGTCTAAGCCATTTATACGATGGTTGAGTTGGCTGGCCATTTGGCCTTCAAGCTTCTCCTAAACTGCCAGGGTCATTACGACCGTCGTCAACGTCACGTCCTAACCACCGAACGATGGTGATCTTGAACAACCTTCTTCATTCGTTCGAGGAACCATAAGACAAGTTATACAATGTGTCACCACATACAGACCGTACCACGGTGTGTGAGGCTTCTGTATGCATCCTCCTCCACACAGACACACACACACAGCTCGGTCTCCGGTCATGTCCGCCGCTATAGGTTATTCAGTAATGTGTCGTGTGTTTAATCCAGCCTTGTGATGGGAAGGAAGGTGGGTGTTTGGTCGTTGACCGATGGATGGTGACAAGTTTGGGGTTCCAAAACCTAATCAGGCCTCTACCGTGAACAGCTTTGAAAGAACTATTTTTTTTTTTCCAAGGAGGAACTGGACAGGTTGCACTTTTACAACATATTCATCCACTAACAGTTTAAAAGAACTATAAGAAATATATATATATATATATATATATATATATATATATATATATATATATATATATATAGATAGATAGATAGATAGAGAGAGAGAGAGAGAGAGAGAGAGAGAGAGAGAGAGAGAGAGAGAGAGAGAGAGAGAGAGAGAGAGAGTCTGGAGTGTCAGGGACAACGTGCACATAGTGCTAGGAGCACGTATGTCCCTCTGCCTCGGAGTCATAACTTTGCATGTAAACAAAATGATTCAAGCTTCAAGCTTTTAAAAGATTATGTGGAGTCTCCAAGATTAACCAGAGTCGACCTCTGTTGTCCTGATCGACCAAACACCGAAAGAATAACGGATTTTGTAACGTAAATAAATATCATATTTTTTTGGAAGTTTTGTGTTGTGTCTGAAGGCTTTGGTAACCACAGGACTTGTTCTTGCTTGTGAGTTGGTAGTTATATATATATATATATATACACACACAGCATATGGTATATATTCTGTCTTGTCTACTGTGTGCACAGTATATGTAGGGGAGAGAGAGAGAGAGAGAGAGAGAGAGAGAGAGAGAGAGAGAGAGAGAGAGAGAGAGAGAGAGAGAGAGAGAGAGAATCAAAGTTGATGCTAAACAAGGACAGTGTCCACAGACCGAGGAAATGGGCTAAACAACGCTGAAGACCAGGCATGAGACAGGAATACACAGTAGATGTTCAGAGAAATGCTATAGAGAAGGCGATGTAGAAGAACAGGAAGACATCTTTATAGAAAACGGAGGCAGGGATTGGTGATATACAAGGGCCAGCAGAAGAGATAACGAGGAGGCCAGAACATGGCGGAGGGTCGTTAGAGCTGAAGCACTATCTTGCTAACCAAGCCACCAGCATTAGGTGCCTCCCCTGAGGAAACCTGCCTCCCTCCCTCCCTCCATCTCCCTCCATCTCTCTGGAGATATCTCAAGGTGCACCTTAAAGGTGGCCAGGTGCCTCAAGTCTCCTCACACCGTCTCACACTCCTGTTTCGCTAGCCTACCCCTCCCTCAAAAAGCACCTCTTCTACCTCTCTCTCTCTCTCTCTCTCTCTCTCTCTCTCTCTCTCTCTCTCTCTCTCTCTCTCTCTCTCTCTCTCACATGAGCTCCTCCTCCTCCTCCTCCCCGGAGCAGCAGAGCCCACTACCACCCCTAGAGTCTCTGATTCTCAGCAAATTATCCTGGTGAGCTGCTGTAAAACGCCTCCCGACTGGCAACACGGCCTTTGATCAATGATTTACGGCACGCGGTTCCCTTCCCATCCTTCATGGTGATACAGACTCCTGTACGTATTCTGCCCGGCCACCCTGGCCCACATGTGGCCCCCCTGGCCGCCACTATCCCGGACCACATGCGGCCCCTCTGGCCACCACCACCACCACCCACGACCATTTGTGGCCCCCATGGCCACCACCCAGGTCCGCTCACGACCCCCTGAGCAGAGGGGACACCGGATGACGGATGCTCTGTGGGGACAGATTTGGTCCGCCTCCATCCCCTCTCGCTCTCTATCTTTCTTTCTTCCTCTCTCTCTCTCTCTCTCTCTCTCTCTCTCTCTCTCTCTCTCTCTCTCTCTCTCTCTCTCTCTCTCTCTCTCTCTAGTTGTCTTTAAGTCAGCACTCCACCCACTCCCTCTCTTGTATCTCTGCCATTGTCTGTATGTCAATGTTTTATCCTCACTTTTTCCTTACCTTGTTCAGTTTATCAATTTCTCCCCTCTGTTTCCTTTATCTGTTTAATATCCCTCACTCGTCTCCCTTTCTCTTTTGCTTTTCCCGTCAGGTTTCACTTTTTCCTCTCCTCTGATCTCTTCCTTCACGGCTCTTCATGGTCTGCGCTCACAGTCATTCCCTTTTCTATTATCTGGCGTACCATATGTGAATCACCTACGATGATTGGGAAGTTCCTCTTCCCCAACACTTCGGTCAGGGATCCCAAGCTACTGTCTTGCTTCTCTGTACAGTCAGGCTGTTCATGGCCACAGCAGCGACCACCACTAGGCCTCATGTCACCCCCGCATCCTGGCTGGTCTGGTACCCTTTTATGGATATTTGTCAAGGCTTAAATTACTTCACTCTACGGAGCGTCGCGTTTCTGACGATTACTAGCAACACTGAAGTGTGAGTTCTATAATACTTTTTGTTATTAACTGAACCTTCCGTTTCAAGTGGCACCATGTCTTACAGAGTCTTTCCCGCTTGTCGTGCCAATAAGGATCTATTTTTGAGTGCAGACTGGGAAGCATGCTTTCCAGGAGTTTCCAGTGTAAGTTATGATACGCCTCTCCTCCCTCTGTTCCAGAAAGTCCAGTCTCTGTTCTCAGTCGCTTCCAGTAATTCAGATCCCTGACAGTGTCAGTGCGGGTTGTGGATGATTCTCGCACACTTTCTAACTCTGCAATTTCGCCCGTTCGAAAAGACGATGATAATACCCAGAAGCATTATGTTTGGGAGGGTATTAGCGCCTTGGGGAGCCTCAACTTTGGTTTTCTTATGCTTCTCTTGCGGGCTCGTAAAATCCAGCCTAACTTCTTCCTGTTATTATCATTTTCCTCACTGTCTGGACAATGACACAAAGACCACAACTGTCTTTAGTTCTTTTCAAAAGTCTATGTATATCATATAAACATTTATAAACATTTGTATTTATTAAATAACCATTCATAAACAATATTCTTTATTGTAACCAAGTAACTGTGACAGGTATGGTCTTCGCGTCACACCCTCGTCAACCCTAACTGTCCTATGCTATGCAGACTGTTTGGTTTCATGAAGTCATTCACTTTCCACAGGAGGATTCTTTCGAAAATCTTAATGGCGTCTGATATCAATGTCGTTACTTGATATATTTTTTCAACTCGTTTCCAGTTTTCTTGGGATATGCCAGAGTCCAGACTCTCCCTCCAAGAGCTACTTAGCGCCCGCTTTGAGGCTCTGGAAGAAGAGGTATACCCAAGAAACACAGTCCTGGAGCAAAATACATAGGCATTTTATCAAAGGTCTTCTCTGAAGTCCAGAGGTTGTGGTGACGAAATCAGCTATGTGTAACACACGGCGGATTGCTCTTGAGGAGCAAGTCTTTTACGTCATTTCCCTTTCAAGGTGATTCTTCCCTCACTGGACTCTGAATTCTGCTTCTTTGATGTCTCTCCCTCACGTCCTTGCTATCATCCGCGTACGTAATGTCTTCTGTTCTTCGGCGGGACGATAGTATTTGTGGCCCTTGATTTGCCTCATCGACATGAAGGGAAAGGCTCAGTTTTTTTTTTTTTCTCTCCCTCTCACTGAAGACTCTCTCCTTCTTTTTCTTGACTCTGGCATGATGTTTGGAGTTTACGGTTGATGTCTTCCAATTCTCTGGACAGGTTTGCTTTTCTTCGTTGAGTGAGTTGTGGGTTTGCAGATTGTTTCCGTCTCCCTCGCTCGAGTGTGTTGGACCTTTGCATTCTGCTTGGCTTCCCTTTAATTACATTTCTGTCTGACTATTACACTTCACTTTTGAGTTTTACTTCCTCGTGCTGTTGCTTTCTCTTGCATTTAGTTTTTCTTCCCGTTATTCCTCTCCATCTCCCATGACTCCCTCCCTATTTCCCTATTAATTAATCATTCCATCGTTTCTTCGTTCTCTTTCATCTTTTTTTCGTATTTTCATTTTCCTTCTCCCTTTCAGCATCCAGATTTCTTCTCCTTCTTCCAGTGTATCTTATTGCTTTGGATCAGATATGGCTTATTCCTACATCTACTTTCCTGAACACTTATCTATTTCTTCCTTTTTTCGTATCTCTGTCTTATATAATGAACCTTATCACCCAGTCTGCTCTCTCAGTCATCTTCCAGACCGACGTATGTGTCGACAGTGCTTCCCTTCATATCACCACGTACCTCCTGCCCACCATTAACAACCCTCTTTACTGGTCCACCATCACCATTCTCTCTACCCATCATCTATCACCATCACCCTGCCTTCCTACCGTCATCACCATCACCACTCTCTCTCTGCCCATCATCTTCCATCACCATCACCCTGCCTCCCTACCGTCATCATCATCACCCTACCGTTATCATCATCACCCTACCTCACTACCGTCATCATCAGCCCCCTCCTCGTCTCCCACACTACAAACATCAGACAGAGAACTAGGGGAGAAGGGGAGAGGGGGGGGGTGAGGCCGTGGGGGAGGAGGGAGGGAGGGAGGAGGAGGAGGCCGTGCGGTGACCCCCCCAGCCTCGTAGCACTGTTTTGCCCTCGTCTGACCTGACATCCGCAGAGCCAGGGAATCAATCAGATCCACTGTCTCATCTTGGCTGATCCGCCCCATGCCCCCCCCCCCCCACCTCTCTCTCTCTCTCTCTCTCTCTCTCTCTCTCTCTCTCTCTCTCTCTCTCTCTCTCTCTCTCTCTCTCTCTCTCTCTCATTTCCACCTTATTCTCATCTTTCTCACCGCATGAGCCAACTTTCTGCCTCTTCTCCTACTGTTCCTGGGTAAGAATGACTCTCATCCACGAGGCTTTTCCTATACTCCAGTCTACAGCTTTACACACACGTCAGTATACCGAGGTGGTAGTTAACCTCACGCCAAACAACCCAGTACATAGTTTACCTCATAGCAGTACACCCAGTATATAGTTTACCTCACAGTAGTACACCCAGTATATAGTTTACCTCACGCCAGTACACCTAGTATATACTTTAACTCTCGTCCAGTACACCAAGTTTATATAGTTTACCTCACGTCAGTGCACCCTGCATATAGTATACTTCACAACAGCTCATCCAGTATATACGCAGTTTATCTCACGGCAGTACACCCTGAATATAGTTTACATCACATCAATACACTCAGGACGCAGTTTACCTTACGACACTGCACCCAGTAAAGTCTACTTCACAGAACTACACCCACTATATAATTCACCTCACACCAGTATACCCAGGATAGAGTTTACCTTACGGCAGTTCGCCCAGCATAAAGTTTACCTCATGGCAGTACACCCAGTATATACAGTGAGCGATACCATCATCCAGTACCCAACCGAACACCAACTAACTCACACGTCAAAAGGAAAGTTGTACAGAATATCGCCGGAACTGATCGATTCCACGGTACACAAGGAAATGGTCAGGACTTTTCATCATTACGGTCGACGAGGAGTGGAAGATATCTGATGGGATGCGAACACGTGAACTTGAATTAACTTAAGGCCACGACTTTCATAGCTGCTCACACATCGGCATTAAGAGGATATTAACTTGAAAAAAAAATGGCCTAAAAAGTACCTGTGTCGCTTTTCGTTCATTTAGATTTCCTGATTCTCTCTCTCTCTCTCTCTCTCTCTCTCTCTCTCTCTCTCTCTCTCTCTCTCTCTCTCTCTCTCTCTCTCTCCTGAACAATAAAGAAAGCCTCTCTCAAAATTACCCATCGTCTCTCGAGGGGCTGTTAATTCTCAATGAACCACTGGACCATCAGCGATAAACTAACCGGCTCCTCCAGCGACGCTGGGCGAATTGGGTCGTTACATCCTACGGGGGCCACCTGCTGCCCAGCTGGCCCAGGTGAGGCTCCCTGAGGTAACCTACCGAGCCACCTGCCCCCCCACCTGGGCCAGAAGGGACCCCGTGGGGTGACCTATGAAGCCACCTGCCGCTCAATTCGCCCAGGTGGTGCTGCCTGTGAGGGGACTATCAACCCACCTGCCGCCCAGTTAGCCCAGATGGTGCTCTCTATGGTGATCTAAAAATCTTCTGCCTCCCAGCTGTGCTAGGCGGTGCCTCCCCGAATGATCTACCGAGCCATCTGGCTCCCAGCTGTGCCAGGTGGTGCCCTCTTAGGTGATGGTGACAGTGAGTAAAGCTGTGGGTGCCAGCAGTAGTGGAGTGTGAGAGTGTTAAGTCAGGAGGTACAGAAGTGAGAGTTAGGTGATACAGTGGTGACAGTGAGGTGGTATAGTGAAGGTGAGGTGGTATAGTGAAGGTGAGGTGGTATAGTGGTGACAGTGAGGTGGTATAGTGTGTGAGTAATGTGGTATAGTGAATGTGAGGTGGTATAGTGGTGACAGTGAGGTGGTATAGTGAAGGTGAGGTGGTATAGTGGTGACAGTGAGGTGGTATAGTGTGTGAGTAATGTGGTATAGTGAAGGTGAGGTGGTATAGCGGTGACAGTGAGGTGGTATAGTGAAGGTGAGGTGGTATAGTGGTGACAGTGAGGTGGTACAGTGTGTGAGTAATGTGGTATAGTGAAGGTGAGGTGGTATAGTGAAGGTGAGGTGGTATAGTGGTGATAGTGAAGAGGTATAGCGTGTGAGTAATGTAGTATAGTGAAGGTGAGGTGGTATAGTTGTGAGAGTCAGGCGGCACAATCTTGAAAGTGCGTGTATAGTGTTGAGAGAGAAGTGGTATAGCGGTGAGTATGAGGTGGTATAGTGGTGATGATGAGGTGGTATAATGACGATGGTGAGGCTGTCCACTTAGAGTCTTTGGCGTATTTGCACGACTTTCGACTTTATCCAAGCGTCTTCGAACCTTCTTCGTGTACCATACGTCCCCAGTGTTGTATAAACCAGGTCCCCAAGGATGTATCCTAGATCCCTGGTTGTATAATGTTAGTCCCCCCGCTGGTGTATGCTGTACTTCCTGCTGGGCATATCAGGTGTCGTTTCGTTGAGTCGGTCGTCCCAGCTGCACGACAACCAGGTGTCGTTACTATATGGTAAGATATCCGGGACGCAGGGTGGCCATCACCTGATGGACCAGCTGGTAGGAGGCCGCTGGGTGACACTCACCACCTTCTTGCTGCAGCCACCCCTAGCCAGGAGAACCACCCGCTAGCCACAGTATACATCCCTCAACTCCTACCCCAGCCAGAACCCCTACCAACCTTTACCCCAGCCAGAACTCCCACCCCAGCCAGAACCCATACCAACCTCTACCCCAGCCAGAACTCCCACACCAGCCAGAAAATCCTACCAACCTCTACCCCAGCCAGAACCCTCACAAACCTCCAACCTACCAGCCAGAACCCGTACCAACCTCTAGCCCAACAGCCAAGTCCCCTCATCATCAGCCAGCACCTGCACGAGATCCCTTCCTTCATTCAGTATTACCTCCCTCCTCCCGCCCTCCACCCAACTCAAAGAAACCTTTTTACTTTGATGCCACATTTAGTTCCCCGAGCTGTATAGGAAGGAGCTCGCCCGTCCTCCACCAGCCTGGGATTACCCTGGGCTCAAGACACCATCCATGAGGCCGTCCAGCCATGACTCGCCAAGTCAACTTAAATGAATCTGAAAATAAGTCAACAGTAATACACACACACACACACACACACACACACACACACACACACACACACACACACACACACAAGTTCGCTGTTTCCCTCTTAGCAAAGTAGCGCTGGGAACAAATGAAGAATTGCCTCTTTTGTTCACTTCCGCTCCAGATTTCAAGTATAATGTACCAAAACCCAGAGCCGCCCCCTATATACAACTAAGCACCACAGACCTTTCTGTGGCTTATTTACCCTGAGCGCTTCCAATGCCCTGTTTCAGCCCTCTGACAGTGCGTCGCCCCTTGTATACCACATCGCTTCAATTTGATGTATCCCATGCACGCCTCTTACCCTCATGCAAACTCAGGACCCGATAACTCATAACCTCTTTCTTTTTTTCCTTCCACCTCCAGTTTGGTCTCCCCTCATACTTGTTCCCTCCATTTCTGCCATATATATGGTCATTCCGTCTTCAGTCGTGCTTTCCATATGTCCATACCATTTCAGCACGCCCCATTCAGTTCTCTCAGTCATACTCAGCTCAATATCACATTTCGCTCATTCATTATCATTCCCTTCATGATCAACCCTCCTCACACTCTCCAAACCTCAGAGAGCTGCTTCTGAATTTTCTTACTCGATTCTGTCACCAGGGACGCATCATCCGCAAAAAGCATCTGACTCGCCTCCCAGACTCCCAACTCTTTCGTTTAATTCAGACCCGCCCTTCCATGCAGGTCCCTCGCCTTTACCTTCCTCCTCTCCATCTGGAGAATACCAGGTGAAGTCTTCGGGGGTCTTCTATCCCCACAGACCGGGTATCCCATCAATGAACCGATTAAAGAGCCATGGTGACATCACACACTCTTGACGCAGACTCACCTTCACCAGCAACCACTCATCCTCTTCCCTTCCTCCTCGCACATATGCCTTACCCTCTCGATAAAAGCTCCTCACTACCTCCAGTATATTTCCTCCCACACCATAAATCTGTATCACCCTCCACAAGGTATCTCTATCAATCTTATCATAAGTTTGCGCCAAATCTATAAATGCCGCACACAAATCAATTTCGTTCTCTAGGTATTTCTCACACGAACTCTTCGAATTATATATATATATATATATATATATATATATATATATATATATATATATATATATATATATATATATATATGTGTGTGTGTGTGTGTGTGTGTGTGTGTGTGTCAAAGAAAAGCAAAAAAAAATATAATTTTACAATTCATTTCCGACCCATTTCATCCTGACTCCCAATTTTAAATTGTCACTCCTCAACACCCCATTTCCTCTGTACGAGACTTGGGGGATGTGGGGAGTCGGGCTATGGGGGAAGGAACGAGAGCACAATGTAAAAAAAAAAAGTGAGTTAAAGGGAGATTCTAATGGACCGAAGGGATTTACAGGGACATGAGGGAGAGAAACGCAAAGATGGGGATTCATAGACTGGGAATAGAGGAACAACAGGGATCTCTCTCTCTCTCTGTCTCTCTCTCTCTCTCTCTCTCTCTCTCTCTCTCTCTCTATATATATATATATATATATATATATATATATATATATATATATATATATATATATATATATATTTTTTTTTTTTTTTTTTTTTTGCTTTGTCGCTGTCTCCCGCGTTTGCGAGGTAGCGCAAGGAAACAGACGTAAGAAATGGCCCAACCCACCCCCATGCACATGTATATACATACGTCCACACACGCAAATATACATACCTACACAGCTTTCCATGGTTTACCCCAGACGCTTCACATGCCTTGATTCAATCCACTGACAGCACGTCAACCCCGGTATACCACATCGCTCCAATTCACTCTATTCTTTGCCCTCCTTTCACCCTCCTGCATGTTCAGGCCCCGATCACACAAAATCTTTTTCACTCCATCTTTCCACCTCCAATTTGGTCTCCCTCTTCTCCTCGTTCCCTCCACCTCCGACACATATATTCTCTTGGTCAATCTTTCCTCACTCATTCTCTCCATGTGCCCGAACCATTTCAAAACACCCTCTTCTTCTCTCTCAACCACGCTCTTTTTATTTCCACACATCTCTCTTACCCTTACGTTACTTACTCGATCAAACCACCTCACACCACACATTGTCCTTAAACATTTCATTTCCAGCACATCCATCCTCCTGCGCACAACTCTATCCATAGCCCACGCCTCGCAACCAAACAACATTGCTGGAACCACTATTCCTTCAAACATACCCATTTTTGCTTTCCGAGATAATGTTCTCGACTTCCACACATTCTTCAAGGCTCCCAGAATTTTCGCTCCCTCCCCCACCCTATGATCCACCTCCGCTTCCATGGTTCCATCCGCTGCCAGATCCACTCCCAGATATCTAAAACACTTCACTTCCTTCAGTTTTTCTCCATTCAAACTCACCTCCCAATTGACTTGACCCTCAACCCACCTTGCTCTTATTCACATTTACTCTTAACTTTCTTCTTTCACACACTTTACCAAACTCAGTCACCAGCTTCTGCAGTTTCTCACATGAATCAGCCACCAGCGCTGTATCATCAGCGAACAACAACTGACTCACTTCCCAAGCTCTCTCATCCCCAACAGACTTCATACTTGCCCCTCTTCAAAACTCTTGCATTCACCTCCCTAACAACCCCATCCATAAACAAATTAAACAACCATGGAGACATCACACACCCCTGCCGCAAACCTACATTCACTGAGAACCAATCACTTTCCTCTCTTCCTACACGTACACATGCCTTACATCCTCGATAAAAACTTTTCACTGCTTCTAACAACTTGCCTCCCACACCATATATTCTTAATACCTTCCACAGAGCATCTCTATCAACTCTATCATATGCCTTCTCCAGATCCATAAATGCTACTTACAAATCCATTTGCTTTTCTAAGTATTTCTCACATACATTCTTCAAAGCAAACACCTGATCCACACATCCTCTACCACTTCTGAAACCACACTGCTCTTCATTATACTTAACCGCCGTTTCTCGCGTTAGCGAGACAGCGCAAGGAAACGGACGAGGAATGGCGCAATCCACCCACGTACACAAGTATACACATAAACGCCCACACACACACATATACATACATATACATTTCAACGTGTACATACATATACATACACAGACATATACATATATACACATGTACATATCCATACTTGCTGCCTTTATCCAATCCCTTCGCCACCCCGCCACACAGGAAATAGCATTCAACCCCCCCCCCCCACCCCCTTCAGCAAGGCAGCGCCAGGAACAGACAAAAAAGGCCACGTTCGTTCACACTCAGTCTCTAGTTGTCACGTGTAATGCACCGAAACCACAGCTCCCTATCCACATCCAGGCCCCACAAAACTTTCCAGGTTTACCCCAAACGCTTCAGATGCCCTGGTTCAATCCATTGACAGCACGTCCACCCCAGTATACCACATCGTTCCAATTCACTCAATTCCTTGCACGCCTTTCACCCTCCTGTTTGTTCAGGCCCCGATCGCTCAAAATCTTTTTCACGCTATCCTATCTTTGGTCTCCCAGATATATGTATATTTTGTTCTACTTCCCGAAAATCATGCTATTTCTTCTTTGTGCTTTAGCATCACCATGGTGGAAATGATAATCAACAAAAATAATGATAATAATAAAGATACGAAATGTAATAATACGAAAATTATAAGTGCCTGAATATTTCCATCTCCTCCTCATCTGTTCACCTCGATGCTCATCTTCGTTGCCACGATCATGATAACAGAGATAAGCTATCTTGCCGGGGGTTGCTGGCCAGCTTATATTACACAGAGAGAGACCCGCTGGTCAGTCACTTCAAATAACCCAAACGATGCCAGTCTATTACACAGCGGTCGCGGACACATGGAGGATCTATTTTTGGGGTTGGCATTCGCGAACGGTCTGGTCGAGTGGAGAGAACGTAGCCAGTATGAACGGTCTGATCGAGTGGATAGAACGTAGCCTGTATGAACGGTCTGGTCAAGTGGATAGAACGTAGCCAGGATGAACGGTCTGGTCGAGTGGATAGAACGTAGCCAGTATGAGCGGTCTGGTCGAGTGGATAGATCGTAGCCAGTATGAACGGTCTGGTCGAGTGGAGAGAACGTAGCCAGTATGAACGGTAGCTACCTGACAATGTCACAGCTGACCAATGAATACATTATAACACACGGAAATAATCGTTGTATAAAACACGAAATAAAAAGTTCACGACACGAAACGTGGCCTTGTGAATAATACACGAAAGAAAATCGTAACAAAAATGACAACGAATCAAATGAAAGTAAACATGAAGAAAATAAAAATATTGTGAACCCTGGACGAAATGTAAGAGAAAAAAAAATCCACAATACTGAAAGACTCAATAAAGTTTTTTGTCCAAAATAAAAAAGTACACAAACATGTTTACATATGACACGCTCAGATATCTGATATATATATATATATATATATATATATATATATATATATATATATATATATATATATATATATATTATTTTATATTTTTTTATTATACTTTGTCGCTGTCTCCCGCGTTTGCGAGGTAGCGCAAGGAAACAGACGAAAGAAATGGCCCAACCCCCCCCCCCCCATACACATGTATATACATACGTCCACACACGCAAATATACATACCTACACAGCTCTCCATGGTTTACCCCAGACGCTTCACATGCCCTGCTTCAATCCACTGACAGCACGTCAACCCCGGTATACCACATCGCTCCAATTCACTCTATTCCTTGCCCTCCTTTCACCCTCCTGCATGTTCAGGCCCCGATCACACAAAATCTTTTTCACTCCATCTTTCCACCTCCAATTTGGTCTCCCTCTTCTCCTTGTTCCCTCCACCTCCGACACATATATCCTCTTGGTCAATCTTTCCTCACTCATCCTCTCCATGTGCCCAAACCACTTCAAAACACCCTCTTCTGCTCTCTCAACCACGCCCTTTTTATTTCCACACATCTCTCTTACCCTTACGTTACTCACTCGATCAGACCACCTAACACCACACATTGTCCTCAAACATCTCATTTCCAGCACATCCATCCTCCTGCGCACAACTCTATCCATAGCCCACGCCTCGCAACCATACAACATTGTTGGAGCCACTATTCCTTCAAACATACCCATTTTTGCTTTCCGAGATAATGTTCTCGACTTCCACACATTCTTCAAGGCCTCCAGGATTTTCGCCCCCTCCCCCACCCTATGATCCACTTCCGCTTCCATGGTTCCATCCGCTGCCAGATCCACTCCCAGATATCTAAAACACTTCACCTCCTCCAGTTTTTCTCCATTCAAACTCACCTCCCAATTGACTTGACCCTCAACCCTACTGTACCTAATAACCTTGCTCTTATTCACATTTACTCTTAACTTTCTTCTTCCACACACTTTTCCAAACTCAGTCACCAGCTTCTGCAGTTTCTCACATGAATCAGCCACCAGCGCTGTATCATCAGCGAACAACAACTGACTCACTTCCCAAGCTCTCTCATCCCCAACAGACTTCATACTTGCCCCTCTTTCCAAAACTCTTGCATTTACCTCCCTAACAACCCCATCCATAAACAAATTAAACAACCATGGAGACATCACACACCCCTGCCGCAAACCTACATATTTCTTTCATACTATTCGCCATTTCCCGCGTCAGCAAGGTAGCGTTAAGAACAGAGGACTGGGCCTCTGAGGGAATATCCTCACCTGGCCTCGTTCTCTGTTCCTTCTTTTGGAAAATTAAAAAAAAAAAAAAAAGAGAGGGGAGGATTTCCAGACCCCCGCTCCCTCCCCTTTTAGTCGCCTTCTACGACACGCAGGGAATACGTGGGAAGTATTCTTAATCCCCTAACCCCAGGGATAATATATATATATATATATATATATATATATATATATATATATATATATATATATAGATATATATAGATATAATTTGAGAATTTGCTAGGAATAAAACCAGGCGATAAATAAAAATTGCTGGCTTAGGAAAATATTGACTTGAACCAAATATCTTGGAAGGAGAAGCTGGCAGCTGTAGTGTGTAGGTGAGAATGTACGATGGTTCACGTACGTATTCACTACGTAATAAAAGAAAAAAAAAGGGGGGGGGGACGGAATGGGTTAACGCGGTATTTCACTTTTTTTGCCACGGTAATGTATCTTGTAAAAAGAAAAGTACAACAACAACAACGAAAAAAAAGGGTATAGGGTGCGATAGTGCTGCTCCCACGACCAATGTTAATATTGTAAATATTTTCTTCCTCCTCCCGAGGGAGAGTTAGGGAGCCACTCACTATGGGACGGGGAGAGTTAGGGAGTCACTCACTATGGGACGGG
>NC_092230.1:32928854-32961354 GCF_036320965.1 Panulirus ornatus
AACCCCATCCATAAACAAATTAAACAACCATGGAGACATCACACACCCCTGCCGCAAACCTACATTCACTGAGAACCAATCACTTTCCTCTCTTCCTACACGTACACATGCCTTACATCCTCGATAAAAACTTTTCACTGCTTCTAACAACTTTCCTCCCACACCATATATTCTTAATACCTTCCACAGAGCATCTCTATCAACTCTATCATATGCCTTCTCCAGATCCATATATATATATATATATATATATATATATATATATATATATATATATATATATATATATATATATATATATATATATATATATATATCCCTGGGGATAAGGGGGAAAGAATGCTTCCCACGTATTCCCTGCGTGTCGTAAAAGGCGACTAAAAGGGAAGGGAGCGGGGGGCTGGAAATCTTCCCCTTTTTTTTTTTTGTTTGTTTTTTTTTAATTTTCCAAAGGAAGGAACAGAGAAGGGGCCCGGTGAGGATGTTTCCTCAGAGGCCCAGTCCTTTGTTCTTAACGCTACGTCGCTGAGACGGGAAATGGCGAATAGTATGAAAGAAAAAAAGAAAGATATATATATATATATATATATATATATATATATATATATATATATATATATATATATATATATATATATATATATATATATATACGTTAGTTACGAGTCATATGGATATAAGTTAGTGTCACCGGAAGTGGTGTACGTGGTATGGAGGTGGTGGTGTCTGTGGCTGACATTTCTTTGTGTGGTGACCTGTGAGGGTAACCCCCCCCCCCCCCAAGCCACACGCGTTTACTTGCTCGTCCAATGATTTATTCCTCCACCTCCTGAGGCCTTTTTTTTTTTTCGTCCGTTCCCCTGATTCACATTCTATTCTGGTCTATTTCCCTTGATTCACATTCTATTCTGATCTATTTCCCTTGTAATTTATCTATCTTCTTTATTTCCTTTCTTATTCTCCTGTTACTTTCTTCATGGATGGTCTATATCTATATTAAACCATTTATAATAACGTATCCTATTCTTCGTTATTTCATCCTCATCTTCGTATTTCCTAATTTCTCTACATTTCGCAGTCATTCTCTCCATTGTGGTTTTTCATTTAAAATCGAAAACATTTTTATTTTTCATAATGTTTTCCTATTGTTTTTATAGCCATTTTTTTTGTTCCACACATTTTTGTTAGAATATCATTTTTTGTGTTATTTTCTTTCCGTGAAAACATGTATTTCAACAGGCAGTACAGAAGCTTACCTCCTTTTTCATTCATATTTTTTTTTTATCCCCCATGTTTGTCCGTCAATAATGATCGACATATGTATGACGCCATGTGAGGTGACTGAGAGCTGGCTGTATACCTGTACAGTGCCCCTGTAATAGAGGCAAAGGGGGACGAAAATGAACGTTGGAATTACAGTGGTAATAAACCTATTGAGCTTACCTGGTAATGTGTGTGGGAGAGGAGTGTGGAGTGTGAGGGCTGGATCGTGCCCACAAGAGCTGACTATGGAGGAACATTGTGGTTCAGGTGAGGTAGAGCATGTGGGGGACCAGGTGTGTTTGGTTCAAAGACTTGGTTCAACTATTACGTGTCATTTATGGTTCTGGGGAGAGCGTACGATAGGGTTGACGGAGAGAATTGTTAAGGAATGCGTTTCGTACATATGGGGGGTTAACGGACAGTTCCTAAATGCACTGAGGAGCTGTTCTCCTCCCGGATGATTAATGCGAGTTGGAAGGAAGGAAAGTGATATGTTACCGGCAGAGGTGGGTGTGTGTCTAAGATGTGGCATATCATCAGGGTTGTGTAATCGGTTTATGGACAGGGTAGTGAGGAAGGTGAATGTGAGGGTAGTGGAGAAAAGACTGAGGTGGGGAGAGAGGGACATAGGAGATAGATCAGTGGCTGTTTGCAGATGACACGGCTCTGGTGGTAACTCCAGAGAAATAACAAAGATTCATCTCAAGACTTTGGAAGATTGTGTATGAGAAGAAAGTTGAAAGTCAATGTGAAGTACGTAATGAGATGCAATAAGGGACAAAACTAGATAGACGAAGAGCGAGTTTAGAATGAGGACCGCCCGGACAAAGTGGAGTATTTTAGGTACATTACAGAAGATGTAATAACAGATGGATCAGTAGAGGAGGATGTGAATCACAGGGTGGAGAAGAGGGGAAGGTCCTGAGCGTATTAAGGATTGTGTGGACGGAGAAGTCAGTGTCTGTAAGGGTACCGTGTCTGAGGGTACAGCAGCCCTGACACTATAGTATGGGTGTGAGTTCTGAACGCAAAGGAAAGGAACATGTTAGAAATGAAACGTCTGAGGACGATATACAGAGTATGTCGAGTGGATCGTGCGAGAAATGAGGGTGCCAGGGAGAGGTGCTATAATAAGCCTCGTCTGTGAGAGAGACAGAAGTGAGTGTGCTGAATTGGTTCGGACATATGGAGAGGATGGACGAGGAGAAGGGTGACAAAGAAGTTTCATGAGTCACAGGCGAAAGAGGGCAAGGGGAGGGTAGAGAGGGAGGTATGGAGTAAAGGAGGCTTTGGGGAATTTGATGCATGAATTGTCAAGAGGGTGAGAGGCTTATGTTGGAGAGAAAGAACTGCGTTATGGTAGATGAAGGGCGACGTGTGGTTAATAGGGTGAACCAGTGTATTTGAGCTGGTCAAGGTAAACCATGGAATAGTCTATAGGGCTTGGCTATGGAAAATAGGGTCTGGCTTCAGCGCATCAAAAATGACAGCTAGTGAGTGGATGTATGCAAATGAGGCCGTTGTTCACCTGTTCCTGACGCAGTGTCACAAAAGCGGTTGGCACAATTAGGTATAAATACCCCATTTTCTTCAGCACCAGTTTCCTTTTGTCGCAATAAAACTTACTGTTACTCTCCATTTTCTTCCGAACCAGTTATCATTTGTCGAAAGAAAACTTTCATATTCATGTATCTACACTCAACACGTCGCATATCTCTTTGTGGTGTTGTGCATCTTGAACTTCGTCAGCTCATCATGGCTTACTATCCCCAGGACGTAAATACTTCTTTGGTTTATTTCATCCTGGGAATCGTCTCCTTACCTTCCTTCACAAGATGTTTTCAATCCTGTTCTTGACGCAGAGTTTTCGGCCAGTCTGCACCGGCCTATATATATACATCCACACACATACACACACACACACACACACACACACACACACACACACACACACTCCCCTGAGCTGTTTCTGTATTAATGCATTCTTCTCCCCTCCTTCCCCTTCTTTATTCCTCACCCCTATTACTTCATTCCTTTCCCTCTCACTTCATTCAGTAACCCTCTTACTTCACCCTTCTTACCAGCTTGTGAAACGTTTGACTGCAGAAGCAATCCACATCTGCACCAGACACATTCCAGTGAGTGAAAAAAAAAAAATGTCAAACGTACAGTGTAAAACGAGTAGTACAATCCCTCTACTGGAGGCAAACACGAGTTTCTGAGTGAAAAAAAACCTAGTTCAGTCAAGAAAGACAGGCAAACCTCTGGCAAGAATCAGAAGGCACGAACCATAAACTGATGATATCATACGAAACGAGAGAAAAAGAAGAAAGAACGTATGAGAAAATCAATTCCCAAAATATCTTTTTTATTCCTTAGCCAAACACAAAATGAGGAACACAAGAACTAATGGCCTATTAAGTATACAAGAAGGTATGACAATGGAGACACGTGAGGAGGTAATGAATCAGTGTGAACCGATGTTCAATGAGACAACATCTTGTCAGCGTAAGATGTTAACGAAAACTACGACAAACATTTATAAACCCAGGCATCCACCTGGCTCATGATGATAATAAAAATTTACTTTTTTACTGGTGTAAAAGTTTATTTTTATTTTTTCAACTTCTTCGTTATGGGGAAGTGAAGACATAAGAAGCGTCCCAGAACACACACACACACACACACACACACACACACACACACACACACAGACACACACACAGCCCCGAACACAATCATGTCTCGTGAAAAGCAATTAGATCTCGGACTAACATCTGGTGACCTGACCCTCAGCGAACACAAAAGACCAACAATTGCCTCTTCTTCCCCCCCCCCCCCCCCTCCTTCCCCACACACACAAATAAACAAAAACAATATGGTGGGGTTAGTTTTTACCCGTACGGTGAAGACGAGAAAGGCAGAATCAAAGATAACTTTTACCAGGCACTAGTACACTCCTGGACAGCGTAGTGGTGTGTGCTACCAACCCCATGCCGGGGGTCGTGTCATTACCGGCTGATCCATTAAGCAACCCTGTGCTCAGATTCTTCACAGTCTGTCCTGTTCAAAGTTGAACCTGTTAGGAACAGCTGAGAACACTGGGGCTTGTACTCCCTAGGCAGGAGGTGGGAGAGAGGCATCAAATCTGTGGAGGGTAACGTTATACAAGGCATGGTTCCCAAATGGGGGATAGTGAGGTCCCTACTGACATGAGAGGCATATGGCAGGCTCTGTAAAATATTGCCAATACAATCGAAAGGTGCAAAACACAGATTAACAGAAAACGGTGAAACCATCCCGGCCTGAAAATCGTTTAATACTTTGCCCTCAACCAATAAAAACTTTGAACTGTAGCGTAAAAAAAAAAAAAAATAAAAGTAAAAAAACTGAAAATTGGAAAATGGTCGAGACAAGTATGTACAAAGTGTGATAGACTAGCCAGGATGTGGGTGGGGTGTAGGGCAACATGCCTACAGTACAGTTCGCATCCTCCAACAGCATGGTTGAGCAGAGGAGCAACACGACCTACTGGCCTTAGTGCCAAGCTGTTAAGGGTGTAGCAGACCTCTGAAGCCATCATAAGGTAAAGGGAAAGAAAAGGTACCTTCATTTTTTTTTTCATTTTTCATCATTCCTCTTCCCTTCTTGCTTCTTTCATCTCCCCCTTTTACTTCATTCCTCTCCCCCTCTTACTCCATTCCTCTCACCTCTGCTGAGTGCACATACTCCCACTCTCTCCCTTTGTATTACCTCTCCTCTCTCTCTATATGTATTCCCTCTCCACAGACGCATCCTCATTACACACACTCTCTGTACACACTCCAGCTTCACACACGCTCTCTATACCCTCCAGCGCCACACACTCAGTCCCCGTGTCCATACACTGCCACAGAAAGCACGTCTCACACCTCATTTCTCTCCGCTCTCATCTCCTCTCACCCTTCCACTGTACTCGCTGACTCGTTCGGATTCCTCCATCACCTGCCACCTCTCTCTCTCTCTCTCTCTCTCTCTCTCTCTCTCTCTCTCTCTCTCTCTCTCTCTCTCTCTCTCTCCAATCACTGTCAAGGCCAGACCATCTCGCGTGGACCTTGGGTCTGTGTGGTCTGCGTATGTATGTAACTCTCTCTCTCTCTCTCTCTCTCTCTCTCTCTCTCTCTCTCTCTCTCTCTCTCTCTCTCTCTCTCTCTCTGTGAAAGACCCAAGTTATACCTTGGTCTTGCCCCCCACCCTACAACCTCCAGCTGTTCCACACCATTACCCCCCCACAATCCCTATGATTATGCCCAACCTCACTGGCTTCTTTTTGACCCTAAAATCCGTATTTACATATCCGTCAACCGTCCAGTATTACACCAACGTAAACCAAAAGATATAATATATATATATATATATATATATATATATATATATATATATATATATATATATATATATATATATATATATATACCGAAATTGATTTATTTTCGTTCTTTTTCATTAGTATTGATTCAAACTTCATATAAATTATCTAAAACTTCCTTCATTAAAAGTCTACCTTACTGACAACATATATAGGCAATAAGTATCTAACTATACCATATATATATATATATATATATATATATATATATATATATATATATATATATATATATTCCCTGGGGATAGGGGAGAAAGAATACTTCCCACGTATTCCCTGCGTGTCGTAGAAGGCGACTAAAAGGGGAGGGGAGCGGGGGGCTGGAAATCCTCCCTCTCATTTTTTTTTTTTTTTTCCAAAAGATGGAACAGAGAAGGGGGCCAGGTGAGGATATTCCCTCAAAGGCCCAGTCCTCTGTTCTTAACGCTACCTCGCTAATGCGGGAAATGGCGAATAGTATAAAAGAAAAAGAAAGAATATATGTGTGTGTGTGTGTGTGTGTGTGTGTGTGTGTGTGTGTGTGTGTGTACCCTAAGGAGAATACTCTAACAGTGGCACCCACATTAGGACGCATTGCCCCTAAAATAGAATTTATGTTCCTTTTTTGTCAGCAAGGTACCCGCATCCTCTCGACTTGGGGCTCTGGGACCCACACATTATCTACTCCACTGTCTACTACTGTGGCCCTCCCTCAATGACTTTCACCCACTTCCTCGTTCACAGACCCTGAAGAATTCCTTCATTCTTTCTCCATATTTTTCCCCTCTCACTATTTCTCGACCCCTTCGATAAATGTACAATTTTTATGGCATCTCTCCCATCACCACCACTCACTCTTGAGGTGGGTACATATGGGAGGTTAGGTTAGGTCAAAGGCCAGGTTATTGTCCATACCCCAGGTTGGTATCGTAGTGATCAAGGGTCGCACCGTCGCGGTCAAGGGTCGTACCATCGTGGTCAAGAGTCGTACCGTAGTGGTCAAGGGTCCTACCGTTCGTGGTCAAGAGTCGTACCGTAGTGGTCAAGGGTCGTACCGTAGTGGTCAAGAGTCGTACCGTCGTGGTCAGGGGTCGCACCGTATTGGTCAAGGGTCGTACGGTAGTGGTCAAGGGTCGTACCATCGTGGTCAAGAGCCGTACCGTAGTGGTCAAGGGTCGTACCGTAGCGCTCAAGGTCGTACCGTAGTGCTCAAGGTCGTACCGTAGTGGCTCAAGGGTCGTACCGTAGTGGTGAAGGGTCGTACCATACTGCTCATCATTCCTTACAAAGACAATCGACGGTGAACAGCAAGGAGACAAACACACATCCTACCGAGCAGCCAGGAGAAGAGTTTAATAATAGTTCTCTCTCGCAACATGTTAATTATACGATAATGAACTGAAGACGACAGTGTCATAAATAATAACTGAAATTATCAGGAAACATTCATTCACGTCATCAGATTAAGTGTTTAAATAAATGATATGAGGGTAGAATTAGTAATATCGGTTGTTGATCTGTAATCTTCTAAAAGAGAGTTACTTTAAAATGATTTGATAAACACGATCGAGAATGGAACTGTACCATGTTATATCGAATTCTTAGTTGACACTGGCGTTACCGGACTCCGCCTACTCGCGGCTACACAGCGTGTGGAAAGTCACCTTTGGCGAGGATGTATCACTGGGAGTAAAGTTTCGTCAAAGAAACTCTCACTCCAAAGGAGTCTACATTTCCCAGCAAATGGAAGTAATGCAGATTTGGCCTGCAGGAACCTTTGGAATGGTCCTGGATAACAGGAGGACTCTTCCAGAAAAATTAGTCCTGGGATAAATATGAATCAATATAAAAGATCAATACTACATACCAGCTGGGAAGACCTGGTGTGTGTGTCGCAAGTGGCAGACAGAGGTTGCCTGGCTAAGGAAGCCTCAGGCTATGTGGTGATGAAACGCTTGAACTTACCCAAGTTTAACGTCGTCTTAGTAAGCCATTTGACTGAACCATGAGGTATCATCATCACCAAGAACTACCACATCAGTGGTATATATATATATATATATATATATATATATATATATATATATATATATATATATATATATATATATATATATACCACATATTATATATACCACACATTCCTACCATCATCATCAGCCATTCCTTCTACCACCAACTTACATTCAGAAATAACATCCTCATGGCACGACGGGCGTGGAAGGCTATGTAAAATACTAAAATCCAAAGAGCAGAGATAACACATTCAACATCCGAGGCACCAAGACTCTTCACCACCTTGCCAGCTGTCACCAGAAACACCATGGGATGCACGGTAGAGAAGGTTGATTAAGACTGCACTGGACAAGTACCTACAAAGTGTACCAGACCAGCCAGGCTGTGGGGCTGTTGGGCCTGAGGGCTGCGGCTTCCAACACCTTGGTCGACCAACGACCCGATCCAAGAGTCTGGGGTCAGCCCGGACTGCTAGGGTAGAAGACCCCCGAAGACTTCGCCATCAAGAACTCTCTCCCAGAACCACCATCAAGAACTCTCTCCTACAACCACCATACCCTCCTGCACGCCTCACTCACTAGATCCACCATCTGCCACACTTTAACTCTCCCTCAACCCTCCCACGACAACCTCACCATTCACCCCCTCCCTCCCTTTCCATTGTGATCCAGACCTATGCTTGCCTGCCCACCTACCACCTTTCCTCCCTCCTCCATTCATAAACCCCTCGCTCCTTCCTCCCTCCTCATAACAACACTCATACGACAGACGTGAATCATATCTATACAGAACCGTGGTCTAGCGCTCCGTCATGTTCTGTACCACTGTTTAAGTGTTCTATGTTAATGTTCCCCTCACGCTGCTCCTCCTGCTCCTCCTGCTCCTCCTCCTTATTGTCAACACCAGCAGGAGGATGAACTCTCCAGTGGAAGTTGAGTGAATCCTCCAGTGGGAGTCAATCCCCTAGCGTGAGTCAGCCCTCCAGTGAGAGTCACCTCTCCAGTGGGAATGAACCTTCCAGTGGAATGCAACTATCCACTTAACGAGCTCCACATTCTCTTGTGGGCAGTTAGTGAAATTATTTACAAAATGAATGTACAATCAGATCAATCTCTCAAGTACGACTTAACGACCCTTGAACACGACGGTACGACCCTTGAGCGTGACGGGAACGACCCTTGGCGTCGATGACCTGGCCTGGACTTTGACCTGACCTTTAAAGATGACCCCCCCCCCCCAACACACACACACACACACCCAGCGACTCTCCGAATTCCGCGCCTTTCTACCGTGGCCAACCACACTACCCCCTCTTTCCACCCCCCCCAACACTAAACAACCATTTACATTCTCCATCTAGCCCTCTCTCCCCCCCCCCCTCTCCTCGGTCCCTCCCGGGTCCCGGGACAGTGTGTGTGTGTGGGGGGGGGGGGTGCGGAGGAGAGGGGGAGGGTGGGGGGGGTGTTTCACTTCTTCCCCTGACCTCCCCCAGCGACCCTCGACCTCCAACCCCCAGCAGGAGGCAGAACAAGGAACTCCTCGAGACCTTTTGATGTTCATTTAGGGCGTGGTCTCACGAGAACGCAGACTGTTCTCGCGTTCACCCGCGCCTCTTCCCTTGCCTTGTTCTTGGCTGTGTTAACCCACTCTTTTGTGGCCTTTGTCTGGAGGCAGGAGCTGCAGACGCACTACCTAAAGGCCTTGAAGTCTTTTATATTTTTTTTTTCTAAAAAAAAAAAAAAAAATCAGCCAAAGCCTCTCTTCTGTAAATGTAAGTTGCTTCACACCGCGAGGGAAGACTATTTACGTTATTTACAGAGAGAAAACGAGAAGCTCCCGCACAGGTTGGAACTGACGATCACAATAATGAAAAAGAAACCAAGATCTGTGTGGAGAATATTGTCTTTGCTGCCAGTCTAATTACCTCACGTGGGCCCAGGCCAGCCTGGCTGGGAAAGACATAAATTTAGACATTATATTTTTTTGGTCATGTTTTTTGCCTCCCAAATACACAATTCTCATCATGAAGAAAAAGAGAATATTCTGCATTTCATCATACACCACTCCTGCTCCTCCCTCCTCCTCCTCCACCCTCACCTCACTCCTCCTCCTCCTCCTCCCCCTCCTCCTCCTCCTCCTCCTCCTCCCCCCCCTCCTCCTCCTCCTCCTCCTCCTCCTCCTCCTCCTCCTCCCTCCTCCCTCACCTCAGGAGAGTATGACTGGGAGGAAGAGAAGCGGGAGGGTCATCACAAGAATCATACATCTTAATCACCCAGGAAGTTATTCACAAGAGTATAGGCCTTCATTAGTCGTTATGAATGCAGGTCCTAAATACAGAGACCATATTAGTGTGGGGGCGCCTCATGCAGGTGAGGCTGAGCAATTAAAGTGGGTGGTCATTGTCCTCCTAGTATTGTTGTGTGATGCACTCATTCTAAGGTGGGTGGGGTGGGGTCTGTCTGCAGGGGATGCAATTACAGGACGTCTGGTGGTCTGCCCTGCATGATAATCTCAGTGGGACTAGGGGACGTGACGTGCATGATGATGGTAGGGTACATGACGTGCATGATGGTACCAGGGTACATGACGTGCATGATGGTACCAGGGTACGTGACGTGCAAGATGGTACCAGGGTAAATGACGTGCATGATGATGCTAGAGTCCGTGAAGTGCATGATGGTACCAGGGGACGTGACGTGCATGATGGTTCCAGGGGACGTGACGTGCTCCGTGGTAGTCGTGTGTTGGCAGGAGGATCGTCGTCTTAGCTTCGTTGTGAAGGGGAGGAAAAAATGACAAAAACACCCGCCAGTTTTCCCTCTGTAAGCCTTTCATTAATGGCGTATGTGTGATTACTACTGTGTGTGTCTGTATACTACGCGGAGAGAGTTTAGAATATATATATACATACATACATACACACACACACACACATATATATATATATATATATATATATATATATATATATATATATATATATATATATATATATATATATATATATATCCCTGGGGATAGGGGAAAAAGAATACTTCCCACGTATTCCCTGCGTGTCGAAGGCGACTAAAAGGGGAGGGAGCGGGGGGCTGGAAATCCTCCCTTCTCGTTATCTTTTTTTTAATTTTCCAAAAGAAGGAACAGAGAAGGGGGCCAGGTGAGGATATTCCCTCAAAGGCCCAGTCCTCTGTTCTTAACGCTACCTCGCTAACGCGGAAAATGGCGAATAGTTAAAAAAAAAAAAAAAAAATATATATATATATATATATATATATATATATATATATATATATATATATATATATATATATATATATATGCACCATTTTTGTACATTTACGTGTATAGCTTCGCACCACACACACACACACACACACACACACACACACACACACACATACCATAAGCTTGTGTGCGTGTGTGTGTGTGTGTGTGTGTGTGTGTGTGTGTGTGGCTGTAAATTCCTGATTGCGTTACTTGCTGATTAATCCCTAGAAATCTGTATGGTGATAACATTTGAAATTACGTCAAAGTAGTTGACAAAGTTTACTCTGCTGCTGGAACTGTCCAGCCACTTGAAATGTTGATCAGTGGATCACACCCGAGGAAGACAATGATCATAACTCAGGATGATTATGATCAATCTTGGATGGATCACAGGGAACAACTTTCGAGTAAGACTGTGAGTATACAACCCAGGAGGAATGTGATTAATCTTGCATGGATCACGTCACATAAGCCAAGGAAAACGCCATCCTTCAAGGCGGGGCGAAACTACAGGTTTAGAAAGCATACAGGGATGTTTTCCCAGCCTATATTAACGTGCTTAAGGAGCTAAATGACTGGAAACGGCGGGGTTCCCTTAGACTAGACTCCCTAGGGCGTAGATGGGAGAGGTATATCATGTAGGCCTGTGGGCTTCGGCTTCCAACAGCTTGGTCGACCAACGACCCAACCCAACAGCCTAGGCTGTGGGAAAGAACCCCACCCCCTGAAGACTCCACTAGGTATTCACCAGTGGATCACATACGACCCCTAAAAACGAGGAGGACTATGATTAATCTTGGCTGCATCATACAACGACACCGCGGAAGATTGTGATCACTGCCTATGAAGACTGTGATTAATGTCAGCTGCTTCCTCTTGTAATCGTTGATCAGGAAGAAGAGTAGTCCAGGTGGGCTGGTGAGGCAACACACGACATGTCGAAGATTAGCTGGTGCAGGATTAGCCTGGGATTGGCCAGGAGGGTCCTGTGTGGCATCTACCTGAGGCCCAGCCTCCGGTATGATCAACCAGACTATTTCTTTTTTCTCTTCCTTGTACGACCAAGATGTTCATCTAATATCTAATCTACTCATCTATGCTTCTTTCTTTTTTCATACGTGCTTGCCTTTTCTTACTGAGGAATGTGGCATTAGGGACAATCTTCTTTTTGGCTCCTATTCCAGCTCACAGAGAGTGGTAATACAGGAAGAGGGGCATTACCAGCGCCCTTACCTCCGCCAATCCCCCCACATTCCCATCCCTCATAGCTACCTTCTGTGATACGCAAGAAATATGCGTGTAGCATTCTCTCTCCCTTATCTCAAGGTATAAAGTACTATATATATATATATATATATATATATATATATATATATATATATAGAGAGAGAGAGAGAGAGAGAGAGAGAGAGAGAGGGGGGGGGGAGGCGTGGACGACAGGACAGTGTTAAGAAGAATAGAGGAGGAAGATAGATAGAAGACACATAATAGAGCCACAGAAAAGAAGGAAAGGAAAAAAATGAGGAAAATAGGAATTAGGAGAGAGAGAGAGAGAGAGAGAGAGAGAGAGAGAGAGAGAGAGAGAGAGAGAGAGAGAGAGGTGTCCACTAGTACGTGGGCATATATATATATCACACCATATTTCCCCCCAGTGTTACTGGTCTTAACTGAAGCTTACAGCCAATTATCTGTTGATGACCCATATAATAAACCAAACGACAATAAAGAGAAAATGAAAAATAATTTAACAAAAAAAAAAAATACTCTATAAAACTCCCGGGTTTAAAAGCTAACAGTCCGGGCAAGTTTTATTACGATAGCTGCAGCATTATTGATGGCGGTATTATTACAGTGCGTCTCCACTCCCTCCCTGAAGCATTATTGCAAATACTTCGTCATAAGGAATGGTAATTTGCTGCACCTTGCAGCGCACGCTTTACTGGCTCTCGATATTAACAGCTAAGAAACGCTTATGTTCCCAGCCGAGTACACTGAGGAATTCCTCATATCTATCAGAGATCCCCGAGACTGCGAATAGTGAACTCCATGATTACAAATTGCGACTTATTCACAACGCATGAGTTGCCAGGGAGGAGCGGGGGCAAGAGTGTGGTATATGCTGGAGACAATGCAAACTCTGAATCTTTATCAAGATGTGTTTATTGTTGTGGAGTTAATGAGAGTCTGGTGATGGCTATTATCATCTAATGTTCTTGTGTTTTAACGAGTAATTTTTGTACACACACTCTCTCTCTCTCTCTCTCTCTCTCTCTCTCTCTCTCTCTCTCTCTCTCTCTCTCTCTCCTATTCCAATTTCCCTCATTTTTTTCTCCTTTCCTTCTCTTCTGTGGCTCTATTATGTGTCTTCTATCTATCTTCTTCCTCTATTCTTGTTAACACTTTCCTCTCGTCCACGCCTCTCTCTCTCTCTCTCTCTCTCTCTCTCTCTCTCTCTCTCTCTCTCTCTCTCTCTCGCCTCCTGCCGCCGGAGACACGCCACCAATAAGGAAGGGAAACAGGAAGGACCCGGCCTCCTGCCCCTTAACTCACAATTTCTCTGTTTCCTTTCTCGAAATTGAATCCTGGCTGGTGGCCGTATCCTGGTGAGAGTGAGAGAGAGAGAGAGAGAGAGAGAGAGAGAGAGAGAGAGAGAGAGAGAGAGAGAGAGAGAGGAGCGATCATTACGTGTGCAGCAGAAGGAAGGACCAAGAGAAACATTATGAAAGACACGAAATCCATTTCAGGTTTGTGTCGGGAGAAGATTGGGCGAGTGAGAGCAGGGAGAGTAGGTCGGGGGGGGAGCAAGATAGGATACGAGTCATTCTGCCTCCCTCCGCTCTCCCTGCCCTCGTCTGGCCATATTATGGATGAGGGGAATTTAATTTCTCGTGCTCGATTGGAGGCCTTGAATACTAGTAAACATGAGAGGTGTCACATAGGTGTGTGGTGTCACATGGTTATGTGGTGTCACATGGTTGTGCTGTGTCATATACCTGTGTTGCAACATGGGTAGTTCATTATGTCACATGGTTGTCATTGTCGTTTGCGTCACATGGTGGTGTAGGTAGTTTACATCACAGGTTTGTGCTGGTCATTTGCGTCGCATGGTTGCGTCGTCGCTATGGTACAACACGAAGGTGGAACCTCAGTCTATCTGGGTCTTCCTTGTGTAGCTAAATCTACGACAGTAGTTCAGCGGAGGTAGTTAGTAGGGAGCCGAGGGGAGTGTGGAACGAGTGAGAGGCCAGGTCGTGACGTCCGCCATGTTCCGGACCGAGCGCTTCCAAGAACCCTCGGAAATTATCACAACCAGTTCCACCCAAGGTTGAGGAAGGCAGCCAGGGAAAAGATGGAATATTGCCGCTTATCGCAGTCATGTGTGAAAAATATAAAATCAAACACGTATGGAATATTTACAGAAACATTTAAAGGAAGCCTGGATGAATGGCTTACATCAGTCCCAGATGAAGCCAGCGATGACAACGACGTAAGCAATGTGCGTGGACGCGGCAGAGAACAACAACACTACTCTTTATCAAGCAAGACGTTGCGCTGATCGGTACGCGCTGCTCCTGACTACTGCCAATGTCTCGTCGGAAGTACTCGTAGGTACACACACACACACACACACACACACACACACACACACACACACACACACATTCTCTCTCTCTCTCTCTCTCTCTCTCTCTCTCTCTCTCTCTCTCTCTCTCTCTCTCTCTCTCTCTCGTGAAGGTCACGTACATCGTCAGATGAACGTAACGCCATTTTTAGACGACCTGAGCTCCATCCTCTCGCTTCTCTAGGAGAGAGAGAGAGAGAGAGAGAGAGAGAGAGAGAGAGAGAGAGAGAGAGAGAGAGAGAGAGAGAGAGAGAGAGAGATAAACGACCCTCTGTCCGTGAGCGGATGGGAAGGTTGATAGGACTGGGGGTAGAATGCCTCTGGCAGGGTGACAGGGGGCGGGGGCAGTGTTAAGTCACTCTTGTTCCTCGGTGATATTTTTCACTCATTTTGGCGTCGGTGCTATTTACAAGCTGGTGTGTCTGCCGGCACCACCAGTCAGTCTTGCAGAAGAAGACGTGTCTGACGAAGAGAGCGACGGTACAGTGGAGTCCTGACCCGGTGTGTGAGGAGGGGCGTGTATCAGGACGTGTATCATAAACGCCAGACTCGATATCTGTCTCCGTCGTTCTCGTCCGTTTTGTGAGGCGTTCCTCCCACGAGCTACGTCAGCAGTGCCCACAGACGACCCTTGGTTTGTGGCAGGTCGAAGGGCGTGAGAGGAAGGACGTAGGTGTCCTCCGGTCTTCACCAGCCCATGTCGTCACCACCCCAGGCCATCATCAAACCCTGGTCGTCACCAGTCCAGGTCATCACCAGCTCAAGCTATCGCCAGCCCTGGTCGTCACCAGCCCAGGTCATCATCAGCCCTGGTCGTCACCAGCCCTGGTCGTCACCAGCCCAGGTCATCACCAGCCCAGAATAGCGGCGCCTGAGACATAAGCATTACATTTCCCAGGTCCGGTGGTGGTGGTGGTAGTGGTGCTGCTGCTGCCATCTTATAGTGTGTGAATCCTCATTTGTAGACCAGGGCACCTTCGTCAGATCCTTAATCCTGCCTCACACGCGCACTCTATCTTCCTCGTATTTCCCGGCGCCTCTTCAGCAGCACAGTATTCCTGGTACCACGCCTCCTCCTCCCTCTACATTCTCCTCTCCTTAAGCCCTGACTATGGCTGGAGGGGAAGGTTAAGCTTTGATGCCTTCCTGGATTACGGTGGGGTGGGGGGGGATAGAGAGGATCCCCCTCCTTTATTATGCTGTCTCTATCTCCGGTCTTCGCGTCATTTATGTATTTCATTTGCCCATTTTCTCTTTCACCTGTAGGGAATGTCGTTTGCCATACACGAATTTCAGCCAAGGACGCGATTCAAATATATTTATGGTACGGCTCACATCTCATTATAAAGAAATATAACCACTACAATTAACGACATAAGATATTCGAGATACTTAACGCAATTTATGGACCTCTGTGGTGTAGCGGTTAGCGTTTCTGACCGTGACGCATTCACGAGCCGCTCACGGTCGACTGCATATGTTCGAATCCTGGTTGCGGTAGTTGGTGCACAGTCAACCCAGCTGTCCATCCACCCACAGTGGTTATTCGACAAAATGGGGCTTGGGTGTATATATATATATATATATATATATATATATATATATATATATATATATATATATATATATATATTGCGTTGCCCTCGATTAGGGTTTCAGTTACCCTGATATAAAGAAAAAAATACCCTCACACACAAGATATCCTTCTCTCAACCTACTATACTTCCCTCTCTTACTTTGGTCACACAAATGTTCAATTTTCTCCTCATATACACACCCTCGCCAAATTCTACTACCGATCTCTTTACGTCCCTTGAGTCCGCCATCAATACCTTATCATCTACTAACAGCAATCAGTTTCCCCTCCCCTCCCTCCCGTCCATCCCCTCTCCCCTAGTACACTTCAGACCCTTACCTCGCCCTCAGTGCCCCATCTACAAACAGATTAAACAGCCATCAAACATCCTTACCACAGACCCATCTTCAACGGAAACACTCCCTCTCCTTCCTTCCTACTTGCGCAAATGCCTTACCCTCCCGAGGAAGACTCTTACTTTGTCTATTACTTTTCTATTCATATCGTCTATCCTCCGTAGTGTTTACCATTACGTGTTTGTAATCCTCCTGAATTCCTTTATCCAGATCCATAAATGCCACACACAAGTCCTCCTTTTTTTCTTTTGGTATTTGTCGCCACACATCCTTTGCCTCTCCTTAACTACACTACCCCGTCTTAGCTAGCTCATCTGTGCGCGATAACATCATTTCAATCATCACCCAACCATATCCCTAACCAGATATCTTCATAAGTGTTTCGAACATTCAATCTTATTTCCTTTGCCTTATTTCAATGGCATTTTACACCTCATTTCAAACCATACTTACATCGAACTGCCTGGTTAACCAATCAACAACATAGTTACTCCCTTAGTTGAACTTACCGGTAGTCCCATCCACTCCCCCGCGTTTTGCCATTCCTCATCTTCCGTACGTTATTCATTACCTCCTCGCTTTTCACCATCCCATTCGCCATGATTCTCTCACTGTTCATGACACCTCATCTGAAAACACGCCACATCCGCTTCCAGTCATGTATCACATTCAGCAGTCCTTAAAAATAGTCATTCCGTCTCATTTTTCGCATCTTCATCGTCTGTTACCACTTCCCGATCCACTCCTCTTCCTCCTCACTGCGAACCCAGTGCGTCCTCTTGCTCTCCTCGCACTATTTTTCATATATGAATAAAACCTCGGTCAATGGACAGTAAATGAGCCACTTCAGCTGGAGGTTTATGACCCAAGGCATAATAAGTCAGGTCAGGCTAGGTCAATGTGTTTTATAACTGTCATAAACACCAGCTGTGGTGCTGAGACATGATAATGATAACAACCTTCAAGTGCCAGCTGTTATCATGACCATCTAAGATATGATACAATAAAGGGACATACAAGACCAGCTGTATCGATATCTAACCCGCTGTCCAGCTGTTTCGAAGGTGATTAGATTATATCTTAGCTTTCTCCCAATGCTGAAACGTGAACCTTTTGATAAACACAAGACAACGAAGACCTTTGGGCATGATGACACGGCTTTGACCTGACCCTTACTAAGGTCAGGACAACGTCCGAATCATCCAACGACCCTAGGGTCGTGGCGTCGTGCTGAGCCAACGACCCTACAGGGTCGTGGCGTCGTGCTGAGGTAGTGTACACATGCTGATGGCGTGACAGGTCGTCGTCAAACAAGGTGGTGGCTGGGTCGTCAGTACACGTGTCTAAACGTCGTTATCAACGATCGTTCTTACAATTGGCTGTTATCTCGTAATTACCCGCCAGTTTAGTGTACACGGCACAACCATTTAAATCTATCAGGGCGCATGCTGATTCACCCAGAAGGGCTAGAAGTACCAGTATTTACCCTCGTATTTCGTTCTTATCTCCCGTCCTGCTCACTTCGTCTTTTGGGCACGCGCGCGATTTCTTCTGTTTCCTCCAGACGTGGTGTCTCATGATCAAGGCGTCTGTTCGTGTCGTCGCCAAGAGATATCTAACGAATCGGGGACCATAAGTGTCCCTTCTGTATTGGACTTACGCTCTGTAATAAGACTTTGGCATAATTAAGGTCTCACTCGCTGGGGAATGTCTATCATTCTTCTGTTTAATCTGTTTAACATTTTTTTTCGTCTTTCTTGGCAATTTACAGAGGCAAATACCATCATGATATTTGTGACAATAGAATTCTATTAACTTGGGGGTTTTACCTAACCTGCTGGAGACCAGGTCGGTGTCCGTATGCGTGCAGCAGGCACGGGAGAAGGTATGAAATCATGTGTTTTACTGGGTTGAGACGACAGGAGCCCCCCTGCAGCTCAAGGGTACGATTATCAAGCCTGGCGACGATACCACACGCTGAGCACGACAGCAGAACCTCTGGATGTACGACGGCCTGGCCTTTAATCCTGACATTTAAAGACGGAGATGTATCATGCCGTCGTGCACGAGGGTCGTACCGTCGTGCACGAGGGTCGTACCGTCGTGTACGAGGGTCGTACCCCCGCCCCGGGTCACGACCCCAAACCCGGGGCACTACCCCCACCCTAGGTCACGACTTCCCGCCTGGGTCACATCCCCAGTCCAGGTCACGACCCCCAGTCCAGGTCACCACCCTCAGTCCAGGTAACGACCCCCAGTCCAGGTAACGACCACCAGTCCAGGTCACAACCCTCAGTCCAGGTAACGACCCCCAGTCCAGGCAACGACCACCAGCTCAGGTCACGACCCTCAGCTCAGGTCACGACCCCTCAGCTCAGGTCACGACCCCCAGCCCAGGTCACGACCCCCAGCCCAGGTCACGTCCCTCAGCCCATGTCACGACCCCCAGCCCAGTTCACGACCCTCAGCTCAGGTCACGACCACCAGCCCAGGTCACGACCACCAGCCCAGGTTACGACCCCTGCCCGTATCTGAGAGTCAGCAAAAATAGGATCATGCTGGAATTAGTCATGTCACAAGGGGACGTAAACCCTCCAGTCGTACAGGCTTTACGACGTCATCGCGTGTCGACAAAACCTAAAATCCTTCTCACCTCCTCCAATGCGCGACCCTTCAAGACGCTACCCGAGCCCGTGCACGACTTGTGAACGTTACGTCCTTGTTGCACTATGCTACCCTTGTGAGAGGTCACTCTGGAGTTGTTAATATTATGATCATTATTATTAGTATTATAATTATCATCATTATTATCATTATCACCGTTATTATTATTAATATTATCATCGTTTTTATTATAATTATTATTATTATTATTATTATCATTATTATCATTATTATTATCATTATAATTATCATTATCATTATTATCAATATAACACTGCAGTTACCCCTGACTTTTCACGTTCATGTTCCTCTTCGTATGTTCGTAATAACCATCGTACCATCATCGTCCTACTCCTGCTATAATCCTCCAATATAAACCCATTATAATTTCCGAGTCGTTTAATTTAGCGGGTAACATCGGCCAACTTTATTGCGCGCAGGCTACGCTCGTTGTCATGTGACCTGTCACACAAAAGGATTACAAAGGTCACAAAGGGGGTCTTTGTTTGTCCCCCCCCCCCCCTGCCCATCCCAGATAATTATAACAGTATAATACTACAAGACTCGTTCATTACATCAGCTTAAAGCATCTTCATGCAGTAAACTCACTCACATGATGCGCCAAGTGGATGAAGTGTCATAATGTAGCGTACTTTATCATCAGTTATTAGTACGGTGTTGTGCCATTTCTTGCAGGGTTTATATGTTTACTCACACTCGGAGATCTAGCAATACCATCTCTGCTCGTACTAATGCCATATTTATTAGAATCATTATCTTTATCACTATTATTTTTTCATTAAAAGTAGTAGTAGTAGTAGTAAAGGTAGTAGTAGTAGTAGAAGCAGCAGTAGTAGTAGTAGTAGTAGTAGTAGATGTAGTAGAAGTAGTAGTAGTAGTAACAGTAGTAGTAGAAGCAGCAGTATCTTCATTATCATCATTATTACTAGCAGTTCATTATTATCAGTAGTATTATAACAATTCTCTATTATTCTTTCTTATCTGTAAAGTCAGTTTAAGCGAGTCTCGTCGCTACGACCGGCTGACGCTGACTCACTTACAAAACACGTACGCTAAAAGACGGTCAAGTGTAGTTATGGACACGTCTCTGTGATCCCCACGATTTGTTCACTCTGGCTGGACGTGTGGTACAATGACGGTACGAAACAAGGACTATGAACGTGTGGTCTTCTGGTTCACACTGAAGCTCTTGGTCTAGCTGTCAGCGCCCCTTCCTCCGGCGTTCTGAACGCCGAAGGGTTACACACTTGAACGCATTAAACGTTAATGAAGTCATACGTTGATAGGTTAAACGCTGGTTGGTAGAATGCTTGGATTCCATGCCGATGAGTTAATCGAGGAATGATTTAAACGTCGCTGGTTTAAACGCTCAAGATTAAACGTCGAATTTTGAAGCTTAGGATTAAGAAAAAATCTTTTGTCTTAGCTTTACATTGTGTCTTGTTCCTTGCAGACTTATGGCCTCCGTTAATACTTTCCAAGAAACTATTGTCTTCCTGTCTTTTGCAGTATAAGAAAATAGCCATGTTTCTCATTCTATTAATGTTTCTCCCTGGATGTTTCTCATTTTAGTAATGTTTTTACTCTGTTTCTCATTCTGGTAATAGTTCTCACGCTATGATTCTCATTCAAATAATGTTTCTCATTCTATGTTCCTCATTCTAGCAATGTTTCTCACTCTAGTAATACTGTTTCTCACTCTAACACCATCTGTCACCCTGATAACGTTTCTCACCCTAAGTGAAAAAAAAAAAATAAATTTCACCTTAGTCATATTTCTCACTCTAGTTATGTTTCTTTACTTTAACACCCGAATGTGTATAAACCGATAATATCTGATAATTGCGTAATGATAACCAAACTGTGTGAAGCGGCCGATCTCATGAATCCAATTCTAAATATTTCCTAAGTTTCAGCTGCGCTCGTCTGTTGCGGGCGGGACTTAAATGACGACGCCTCCTGATCTTTCACACTGTTGCTCCCTGCGGCATGCAGCGCTGAAATATGAACACACTCCTTTGAACAGCATACTTTATTTAGAGAGTAAATATCATGATTCACAGGAATTTCTCTCTCTCTCTCTCTCTCTCTCTCTCTCTCTCTCTCTCTCTCTCTCTCTCTCTCTCTCTCTCTCTCTCTCTCTCTCGGGTGGGTAGCAGACAGCTACCGACCAGGGAGTTAGGTGACCGATACCACCCGCCCGGTGGTATCGGGGAGGGTTAGCGGCGGCTGCGGCGCAGCGAGCCAGCCCTTCAGTGGCTGTCTAGTGTCACTCCTTTGGCCCCACCAGCTTTCTTTCCCTTCTGCCTCACCCACACAGGGGTTGGTGCCATTCACTCCACAAACATACGATCTCTCCATCTCATTCACGACACCTAACAACGCCTCGTAACCATGTGTGTTCCTGTGGTTAGCGCTACGCACTAGCCTTACCTCAGGGCATAATATCATCGTTAAGTACTGGGAAGCAGTCTCTCTCTAACTCACACGTATATATTCTTCGTTAACTCGAGATTTTCCTGCGGTGGACGCTACGCGCTAGCAGCCCTGTCTTGACAAAAAATCTCGTCGCAAGTACTCGTAAGTGGGTACTCTCTCTCTCTCTCTCTCTCTCTCTCTCTCTCTCTCTCTCTCTCTCTCTCTCTCTCTCTCTCTCTCTCTCTCTCTCTCTCTCTCGTTGCATTGTGTGTGTCCTATCAGACGGGTGCTCGCGGGTGCTGCTGTTTACATACAAGCATCGACCCGGGGTTCTCTGAAGGGGTCCGTGTTAGTACAGCGCAACGCGCCTCGTGACCACTGACTGAGATGGCGAGGTTGTCAAGTGCACCGTTGTAGGTACGCTCCTCCCCTCAGACAGGTGGTGGTTGCAGGTGACAGATGGTGCAGGCGAGTGTGTAGTGGTGTCCGTGACAGGTGGTGGCGATGGCAGGAGACAGATGGTGTAGGTGAGCGGTGTTCGAGACAGATGGTCATTGATGGTTGGGTATGATGAAGATGGGGGTAGGAGGTGACTGATGCCTGTGGTCAATGACACCATTCCTCCTCTACACTTACCTCCCGTGCAGTGTGGTAGGGTCGTGTGCCATACCACACCAGGAACACCAGCGCGCCCCAACCCCCTTCCGAGGTTTTACAGCGACGCCCTGAGACTCGCTGTTCCTCCCGGATCTTATCCAAACAACGGACGACCTTATATCATATAGGGAAAAAGGGGAACACTGCACATCAGCAGCCCAGATCGCTACATACTATTAGAAGAGTTGAACGACTGTTAGGGAGGACATCTGACACCACCCGTTGCAGTGCGGTTTTAAACGAGGGTGATCATAAGCCTCGCGACGGCTTGATGTCTGCAATACGAATCCAAGCGAGGCGCTGCTAGATAAGCCAAGTGATGACGTAATCTAAACAGGCTTCGCGAGGGGCCCTTCGTCTGATGTGATCACTGACTCATGGCGCATAAACTGCGCCAGAAGGGAAAATAACCGGGGGAGCAGTAGCTTGCTGGGGTCTTCCATTCTCCCCAAGAGAGAACAGCCCAAGAGTGTAACAGATAAGAAGACACAGGCGGGTGGGTGCATCTGTTGACAAAAACTTTTGCACGCCAGTGAACTGTACTTGTTTCCTGCTCCTCCTCGGCGTTGTGTGCAATATCCACATCCACACAGGCTGTAACTATCTATCTATATATATATATATATATATATATATATATATATATATATAGAGAGAGAGAGAGAGAGAGAGAGAGAGAGAGAGAGAGAGAGAGATAAAACACTAGAATGAAATTGACGACCTCGTTCGCTGAGGACATCGACAACCAATAGAGAGGTGTATCATCGGTCCACTCCCCCCCCCCCCCCCAAGCAGGTCAGAAACAACATGATGGTCCACTGAGAATAATGGCGACACCATCGTAATGGAGGAAGTGATGAAAGGAAAACACGCACGTAACACAGGAGGCAGCCAGACCTGACCACAGCACGGGGGAGCGAGGCGTCAGGGATCATGGCGTAACTAATACGGAAGACTTGCCTTTGTTGAGTTCAACAGAGCATAGTCTCAAACTATAACGGAGCAGAACGCGGCAACTATCGCATCATAACAGGGCGCAACGGAGCATCACACCGCAAGACAGTACAACAGAGCAAGTGTAGTACGAGCGGAGGGGGATTATATGGCCGGGGTATCGAATACTTGCAATAAGACCCGGCCACAACCCGGTATGACAGTGCAGGTCAACCTCGCCGCCCTCCTGATATCTTTATGCCCGCCAGCATCACCTTGGGGGCATGGAAATGCCAAGCCACACTCGCCGGGGGAAGGAAGGAGTTCTTATGATATGAACGGACAGGGTGGTAGGTGGCGCTGGTGGTGACAGCGCTGGTGGTGACAACGGTGATGATGATGGTGATAGCAGCGGTGGCAGATCGAGTGACAGAAAAGCCAGTATGCACAGCAGTCTCTGGCGACGAGGACGCAACAGCGTGCGTGGTGCCCGCCTGGCTATCTGTCTTAGTGAAGTTGAATCTTAACAGCGTCTCCTTCACTCGACGCTCCTTATCTCTCTTCACCATCCCTGTTCACTCATCCCCTCTCCCTCTTCCCGTTTATCTCTTCTTATGGTCTTCTTCCCCAGTTACTTCGTGTTACGACTTGTACTGTAAGTGAACCTATACAGGCAGAATGGTCTTCGAAAAGGTCATTGCTAATATATAATATATTTCCCTGCAGTTTGAGACCTTTACAATGATCGATGAGTCCAAGGTGTGTGTGTGTGTGTGTGTGTGTGTGTGTGTGTGTGTGTGTGTGTGTGTGTGTGTGACGAGTTTACTTAGCACTTCCATAACTGTGGCTACCTTACGCCATGTCCCTTTTCTCACAACCAGTCCCAGACAAGGATGAACAGCAGGAATGACTGCAAACCGAATGCACGGTCCAGAGCTAGAACAAGGGCCATTTGGTTCATATCTAAGGACGAGTGTACACTGGAGAGGGAATTGTACTTGAATGGTTAACCTTTCCCTCTACAATCTCTCCTTCATCTAGCAAACTCTCCTCTCATAAACTACCCAGAAGCTTACCGCAATATCCCTTTCTGATGGATTTTCAAGGCACACAAGAGTGATCTCTCGAGGGTTTGTAATACGATCGTACCCTAAATCTACGCTTGGCATAAGCCTAATTGGGATCCATTCATAAGTCTTATACTCCTTAAACCGAAGCTAATCCAAATGGCTGGAGCCACACGCCGTGTAGGCACAACCTGGAGGAGGAGGGTGAGGATCAGCAGTTCGTGTGTCACGTCAACAAGGAAGGTAGACTCACGCGTTGAAGGAGGCGTCGGACCTGGCCAGCCTCCCACACACACACACACGCTCTCTCTCTAACCCGCGCCAGACGCTCGCACACACCACCAAAGTTTTCGAGTTAATATTTGTCCCCGTTCGTCGCAGGAGGAATCTGCATTTTAACGCGCGTCGGGAGAGAGAGAGAGAGAAAAAAATCGCCATCGGCGGAAATTGCACTTTTGTTAGCAGCTCCATCAGGGCATGTGTCGGGGGGTTGGGGGGGGAGGGGGGTATCACGTGCGCAGGGGAGGATGGACCTTCCTGCGGGGGTCCGTAAGGCCCGATCTTCCCGCATCTCGGCAATACACCCCCCAGCAACACCACCTCCCCGGATATTATTATAGGCTGTGGCACCTGCTTACCCCCAGACTCTCTGGGGGGCCGCAGGAGGGGGAGAATGTGACCGGGGGAGGGAGGGGCGGGGAGAGGTGCGTAGGAGGATGGGAACGGGAGGCGGGGAGGACACGATGGAAGGGGTGGGGAGAAGTGCGTAGGAGGAAGGGGTGTGAAGATCGGGAGGAGGGGGAGATAAGTTAAGCGTGGTGTGAGGTGGAATGCGGGGTGGAGAAGCCGTGCAGTGTATCAAGTGGGGAGGAGACGTAGGGGAGTAGTAGTAGTAGTAGTAGTAGTAGTAGTAGTAGTAGTAGTAGTAGTAGTAGTAGTAGTAGTAGTAGTAGTAGTAGTAGTAGTAGTAGTAGTAGTAGTAGAAGTAGTAGTAGTAGTAGTAGTAGCAGTGTTGGTAGACGCACGTGTGTGACGGCAGAAGAACATCCTCTCCCACGTCAGCCACCATCACCAAACATCACCCAGTTTACAGCCACTTCACCCGCGCTGTAAACTTATATGTAAACACTAAGGTGTTGGGGGGGGGGGGGGAGATTATTAGCCGTCTCTCATTTACACTTCTAACCCCCAACCCCCCCCACCACCTCCTCCCCCCCCCCCTTTCTTTACCCAGCCAACCCGCTCTCCACTACTTCACCCGTCCCATCTATCACACACTACCGTACTCATCCCATCTACTACCTACTACCCTATCCACCTACATTCCCCCCCCCCCCTCCCTGCAGTCGAGTCTTGGGACCTACAAGCCACTCGGGTGCAGCGCAAGATTTCGTCTGCCGACCGTAAGGCACAACTGGCCACTGCATATGAGATGAAAAACCGGCGCTACATCCTTAGGCTTGTAGAGCACTCTCTTCGCCCCTTCCCCTACGTGAACGTATTTTCATTACGTTTGGGATGGTTTACATAGAGTTTCGCTGAGGTAAATTGGCTCCACATTTTCACTCGTGTTGAACAAGGGATACCTGCCCTGAGGCAGAGGGACGCAAGGGTGAAGATGGTCCTCTCCCTCCCTCACTTCATTATCAGGAGGGGCGCCTTTCTCAGCAGGTGTTAATAATATTTATATTCTCTGCTCGTACAGCCTGTTAACTTACCTCGGGGGCCACCATCGACAGCCTCCGTGTGGCTCGAGCCTCGGCCCTCACCAGGCCTCCTCCTCCTCCTCTCCAAGCCTTACGAACACATTCATGCCACCAGCTCCCTCCCCCCTCCTGTTCGTTCCCTCCCTCCCTCGTAGACGTTCTCACGTGTCTATCCCGTGTAGTACGTGGGGGGTGTATGTGTTCTCTCTCTCTCTCTCTCTCTCTCTCTCTCTCTCTCTCTCTCTCTCTCTCTCTCTCTCTCTCTCTCTCTCTCTCTCTCTCTCTCTCGGCCTTCCATGGCTTTTAACTGCCCGCCACCCCAGTAGTTCACCACCTCCCTCGTTACCTTACCGTCTAATTATCCACCGCCCCGCCGCGCCCTGGCTGGTTATATCGCTAGTAATGACTCCGCTTCCAGAATCACTCACACTATCGTCTACTCAAATCTCCAGGTGTACGTCAGGTGACTCAACCCTCACCGCCACACTACTGGTCAAGTCTCAACTACCCTGGCTGGGTGAATTGCTCTGCCGACATCACATGCCAGACGATTAACCTATCCAGTCCATCGGATTCCATATCAACAGAAGTCGCAGCTTATATTACTCAAATGGTATATTCAAACTGGGCCTTAGACACACACACACACACACACACACACACACACACACACACACACACACACACACACACACACACACAGTAATTTCTCTCGTTTACCATTCATTTCACCACATAGTTTCCAAATGTTGGATCGTGGGCTGCGGCTTCCAATAGCGTGGTCGACCCACATCCCAACCTATCAGTCAAGGGGCCCAGTACGGGCTGTGGGAGTATAAAACCCCCAGAAGACTTCACCAAGTATTTTCCACTTCGCCATGATGGCAGACTACTCACACAAATGTAAACTCTTATAAAGTCTACCATTCCCGTTAATGGTTTACATTATACTCTGCCGTCAATGTATGCTAATGTATGCACTATACTCTGTCCTCAACGTATATTAATGGTTTACATTATACTCTGTCCTCGGTGTATGCTAATGGTTTACATTAAACTCTATCCTCGGGGTATGCTAATGGTTTACATTATACTCTACCCTCGGGTATGCTAATGGTTACATTATACTCTACTCTCGGTGAATGCTAATGGTTTACATTTTACTCTACCCTCAGTGTATGCTTATGGTTTACATTATACTCTACCCTCGGTGTATGCTAATGGTTTACATTATACTCTACCCTCGGTGTATGCTAATGGTTTACATTATACTCTACCTTCGGGGTATGCTAACACATCTTTTTTCCCTCAACAAATACTCATCTTTTCCATTTCAAAATCCTTCCCATTCTTTTATTCTTTTTCCCACTCGTAACAAACCCAAAGGTTTTCAATATTTCAAGCCACATCATTTCTATATTAAGTTGCAAATCTTCTCAAGATATTTTATTCTAATGGTTTTACCCAAGTTACGGTCACTTCTGTATCTTATGAAAAACAGGTTTCCCATTTGTGGATTAAGTTTAGAGCGTCGTAAAAAGAAGAAAAAACCGAACAAATATTCTTGTAGAGGATGGCTGAAACTATACGAGGTTTCAGTGAAACTATACAAGGTCTCAGTGAAACTATACGAAGTCTCAGTGAAACTGTACAAGGTTCCGGTGAAACTATACGAGGTTTCAGTGAACGTATACGAGGTCTCAGTGAACCTATACGAGGTCTCAGTGAAACTATACGTGGTTTCAGTGAAACTATACGTGGTTTCAGTGAAACTATACGTGGTTTCAGTGAAACTATACGTGGTTTCAGTGAAACTATACGTGGTTTTCAGTAGCAGGTGGGGAGGCTGTGATAACAAGTGACAGGGGTGGAGTGTAACAAGGATGGGCGGGTAAGGTGAAACAGATTGTGACGGGTGAACGTGAGTGTGATGAGGCGGAGAGCGTAACGGGTGACGGCTGACGGGTGAATCATGACGGGTGAGGAATGATGGGGGAATTATAACGGGTTAGAAAAAAATAATGATGGGCAAAGTGTAGCGTGCGAGATGAATGACGGGTGAGGAAAATGTGCATGGTGGGTGACGGGAGAAGAGGGATAGATGACCTCGGTGTCATACTTAAGGAAAGCGAGTTAATGCCTCACTTCCTATGTGATGACGTGATCAAGTGATGGTCCAACCCCACTTAAGCCACAGCATCAGGGGGACTTGTACACACACACACACACACACACACACACACACACACAGTCACTGAGAACAACTGCACAATTTTCATTAAGAAAATAAGAAACCTACATCCTCTTTACAGATTTATATTTACAAATATAAAGTTCTGTTATGAGACATTCCTCTCTCTCTCTCTCTCTCTCTCTCTCTCTCTCTCTCTCTCTCTCTCTCTCTCTCTCTCTCTCTCTCTCTCTCTTTATAGCTTTTCCTTTCCGTCGTATCTCTCAGAGTATTCTGAAGCTCAATCCCCATTGCAAGAACATCCCATTTTGTCATCCAGATAAAAGCCACACTCCATTACCTAAGTGTCTTCACTTAGGGAAATTTCCACCCTTGTGTACACAGGGGCAAATGTTGGCTTGACTGGGAGGGGGGAAAATATGACAGCTTTCTCTATTGTAGTTGGGAACTGATGGAGATGCAGTCAAGCAATGCCACTACAGAGGGAAGCTCGTGGATACCTTGTGGAGTCTTCCGAGGTCTTCGCTCCCCACAGCCCGGGCTGGGCCCAGACTGCTGGATTGGGTCGTTGGTCGACCAAGCTGTTGGAAGTCGCAGCCCTCAGGCCCCCACAGCCTGGCTGGTCTGGTACACTTTGTAGGTACTTGTCCAGTGCAGTTTTGATCAACCTTGTCTACCGTGCATCCCATGGTGTTTCTGATGGTACAAGGCAAGGTGTCGAAGAGTCTTGGGCGCCGCAACCATACCTACTAGGATTTTCCTGGTAAAGATGATTGTATTCCTTTCCCGTCTGCGCTCAAGTGAATACAGCCTCGTTGATTTCAGTCCTTCCCAGTGTTTTAGTTCCTATACCACATGAATGTGGTCTGTGAAAGATCCGCAGTTTCGCCCGCCTTATAGGGTGATGTCAGAAAAAAATATACTCAATTCGTGAAAGAATTAATGCCTGGGATGATTTCATCATCGGTTATTCTTCCCTTGTCTTGAAGGTCCGCAGGATCCAGCCTGCCATCCTTGTGAATGAGGCAACTGTTGTTTTTTTTTTTTTGTGTGTGTGTGTTCGCTGAAAGTTTGGTCGACAGACATTATTATTCCAAGGTCTTACACGTTATCCATATGATTTTCTCTTATAGCGCCAGTAAATAGTACTATGATTCTATAGTGACCGACATGGCACGTCCAAATAACATGCCCCAATCAAGGTCATCTCAGTTAAAGAAAACAATTATGGAGAAAGACACTAGATATTAATCAAGGTTCAGCAAGTATTTGTAGACCTGAGCTTTAAAGGAAGAAAGTTTATAAGACAGAAAGACAAACGAAGGAAGAGAATTCCTCAGCGTAGCTCTCTGAGGGAAGGAGGAGGCATCATAGCAGCCAATCCTCGAGTGGTCGGTGTCCACACAGAGGTTGCGGGAAGCAGCAGCCAAACGCGAGCCACGAGGCCAAACCTTAAGGGTGGGGACACAATTCAGACAGGTCGCGAGAAAAATGGCCAAAATAATTCCTGTAAGAAGAGAGAGAGAGAGAGAGAGAGAGAGAGAGAGAGAGAGAGAGAGAGAGAGAGAGAGAGAGAGAGAGAGAGAGAGAGAGAGAGAGAGAGAGAGAGAGAGAGAGAGGCAACATCGCGTTATACGGAAAGGGAAGGCTGGAGAGAGGTGAAGTTGGAATTAATGAGACGGATGGCTTTGTACTCCACTCCGGTTAATAAAGAGGAGGAGGAGGAGGATGAGCCACCCCAAATGTGTGAACTCATGCCAGAAACAGGAATGATCATAACAAGTGAGACGCGTCAAAGATCCAACGTGATGGTCGCGTATGACCCCCAAAGGTTTTAAAGACCACAACAAAGGAGCCGTGGAAGATGATACGTTGGATACTGAAATCTATCGAAACGAGGGAAGCAAGAACCAGTGAAGTGACTATTAAAGGCACTTGTTCTCCCACGATCGGAGAACTGCTTCGTGATACTTGTCACGTCACCATATACACCAGGGGAAAATATCTAGAAAGCGTCCATACTAACTGCATTCGTTCAGCAAAACCTCTGAACTACCAGGAGCGGCTCCCAGAATAAGCTCACGAGAACGTAAGAGCGAGAGAGAAATCATCACATAAACGAGGATAATACAGGATGGCCTGATCCCTAACCTGTTTATAAAGATAATTACTTGCCGACATGACAGGCTGCTGCATAATAAGCAAATTAGATCCACTGAAGAGCAGAGATGCTGTAGGGAAAACTAGGAAGAATGGCTTAAACTTCAGGGGCCCATGTCTATCAGGGGCACACTTCCGCCAGGGACCCACGTCTGACAGGGGCCCACTTCCGCCAGGGACCCACGTCTATCAGGGACCCACGTCTGTCAGAGGTTAACGTCTGTCAGGGGTCCATGTCTGTCAGGGACCCACGTCTGTCAGGGGCCCACATCTGTCAGGGGCCAACGTCTGTACCACCTAATACCAGCAGATGAAAGGCATGTCGTGGGAAGACCCAAGCTGAACTCTTTTTCCCTCTCTCTCAAAAACCGAGCAGCTTGCTTCAGGGTGCACCAGAACAGCTAGGCTGTACAATATATGATAATGAATGTGGACCTGCAGCAATGAACAGCCTAGTTAACAAGGCCCTCACCAGAGTAGGCTGAGTGTACGTAGAATGAGCTGTGAGGACAGCAGGAAGCTTGGTGTTTTAGAAAAGCTTATAGGGTATAGTAGCTCACTCATCACCAGTGCAACGACAAATGTCTCCTTATATTACTACGTTACGTGAGTGAGGGCAGGTGTAGTCTGTTACTACTTCGTTATTAGCGTGAGGGCAGGTGTTGTCTGTTACTACTTCGTTATCAGAGTGAGGGCAGGTGTTGTCTGTTACTACTTCGTTATCAAGAGTGAGGGCAGGTGTTGCCTGTTACTACTTCGTTATCAAGAGTGAGGGCAGGTGTTGCCTGTTACTACTTCGTTATCAGAGTGAGGGCAGGTGTTCCCTGTTACTACTTCGTTATCAAGAGTGAGGGCAGGTGTTGTCTGTTACTACTGCGTTATCAGAGTGAGGGCAGGTGTTCCCTGTTACTACTTCGTTATCAGAGTGAGGGCAGGTGTTGCCTGTTACTACTTCGTTATCAGAGTGAGGGCAGGTGTTCCCTGTTACTACTTCGTTATCAAGAGTGAGGGCAGGTGTTCCCTGTTACTACTTCGTTATCAAGAGTGAGGGCAGGTGTTGTCTGTTACTACTGCGTTATCAGAGTGAGGGCAGGTGTTCCCTGTTACTACTTCGTTATCAAGAGTGAGGGCAGGTGTTCCCTGTTACTACTTCGTTATCAAGAGTGAGGGCAGGTGTTGTCTGTTACTACTGCGTTATCAGAGTGAGGGCAGGCGTTCCCTGTTACTACTTCGTTATCAAGAGTGAGGGCAGGTGTTGTTGCATGTTATCCGGGCGACGGACAGGTATTGTATCATTACCAAACCAACAGAACCGTATGAGAAACAACTGCAGTGTGTCTGTGTTCATCAGGTCATGACCAGTATACCTGTGAGGGTAGCGCGCCCACCTACAAGACAGTGGCATACACCGTCGCTAATCTATAATAGGATGTAATACCTACTGGCAACACCACACCAGGTAACGGCTGGACAAATTACAGGTGCTCACGCCCGCCCCGCCAACTGCCAAGGGACAAAAAAAACTATGAAGAACGACAAAAAAAAAAGAAGATTAAATTGATTCTTGATTAGAGAGGAAAACCTCTTGACGTAGGAGACAGGTAAAGTGTAGGGCTGGAACAGTATCCTTGATCAGCTGTGCTTCTACATGTGTTGTTCTGGACGTGTTGTTACCAAACACACACACACACACACACACACACACAAACACATAAATCTCCTGTGAAACTGAAACTACGTAATAACGAAAAGAACTTTTGTTTTCATTTTCTAATGATTCAAGACAATTATGATAACACATGTAAAGAATATAAAAAAAAAAACTTTAAACTAGCAGTTCTTTGCACTTTTATGTAAAGAAAAAAAAATGCTTAAGAAATGTAATCTTTAGAGAGCAACACCATTCCAATGAACAACCCTGGTTTTCATGAACACTTGGGAAAACTGCAACATGGAAATAAAAAGAATTGGATGAGACAACGCTGGTCTCCATGGTGGGCTGGCGTCTTGAACCATATTCTTTTGAGTTTTGAGAGAGAGAGAGAGAGAGAGAGAGAGAGAGAGAGAGAGAGAGAGAGAGAGAGAGACCTATAATTACTATTTTTTTTATATACACTAATTCCCTCGTTTTATAGCCAGGTGATCAGAAGTAGAAATCCTCAGTATTTCGTATACCAGACCAGCCAGGCTGTGTGT
>NC_092230.1:32966354-32971354 GCF_036320965.1 Panulirus ornatus
CGCAAATTCTTCCAACATACCGCAATGAATTATATGCTGCATTCCTAGATGGATTTGACATAGATATTTAAATGTATATACATGTTTATATATATATATATATATATATATATATATATATATATATATATATATATATATATATATATATATATATTCTGGTGTAGGAGTTCCTACTCTCCTTGTGAGGCACGTACCGTATGGCCACCAGTCGGGACCACAGGTCATGAGGTGTTGTGATGGGCGAGTGTCTGTGTACTTCTTTTCTTCCACTGACGATTATTCAGCCTTGCTGAGAGTGGCTTCCTCACATGTGGTGTGCCCACTTCCAGGTGGAATCCAGTTATACACACACACACATACAATATAGTCCTATTCGAAGACATTCAGTTTATACAGCTGTCTGTCCATACTTCCTGAAGATATAACTAGTTCCTCCAATATAGCATATAGATAATATTGACATAAACCTTCTTAATACCAAACAATGCATACGCACCTTTACAACCCCTACATATAGAGTTCACATTATTTAAATGAACTTTCAAACGGCGAGCATTTCATACACATTTCCTTCTCCGTTCACAGCCTTCATTTCGCAACAATCTCACTTTGGCATCAGATTCACAAGCCATATACACCCAAGCCACGCATTTCATACAGGACTGAGGTATTCCAACATCAAACTGGTTCTGAAAACAATGCAATTGAAATTTCCCCCTCAACCCTAATTTACATATATAAACTAATACAGTTCATGCATCCCTTCTTTTACTTATCTATACACTTTATACATCACTGTTCAATCATACAGTCCCTCTATAAAGCCACACGATTCATACAGTCCCTATCTCTTTCATGCGCTTCGTTGCTATGCGCCATCATACACCTTTAACATGTGAATACAACAGGCCATCCACCCCCCTCATACATTATACAGTTCTTACAACCTTCCCTCGGTCGTCCCTTCCATACAGGAAACTGCATCAATACGTAACAAAAAAAAATCCTATAACCTAATTCAGTTCATTTTTATTATGGCTAATTAGGTTATAGGAACGGAATGGGACGGTACAGTGGACGTTGGTCTATGGGAACGGAACGGTACAGAATACGTTAGATTTAAGGAACGGAACGGCACAGTTGACGTAGGTGTATCGGAACAGAACGGTACAATAACGCTTGGTTACAAGAAAGGATTAGTATTGCAAACTTTGGGTAATATGAAGGAAAGGTATAGTACAAGTTGGATCATAGGGATGGAACGGTACAGTAAATACTGGGTTATATGGAAAGGAACAGTTCAGTCGAAGCTGAACACCGGCCGGGCTTTTACCTCAGTGGGTTAGTTGATGTTCATTCGGGTGGTTCACAAAGCTGTTCGAATGAAGCTTCATAACCATTTCAAGGGATATTAAGAACACTGAGTTCCGAGCGTGATTCACACAATGTGCCGCTCGCAAACGCTTCAAATTAGTTCAAAGGCTGACAGGTCCTCATCCCACTGGGCATTCTATGGAGATCACGAGGTTCAGTGTTGGGGAAGCACATGAATATCTACATACACAAGTCATATGAAGGTTCACATCAAGGGGTTCGAATAGAAAAATGAAACCGGGTTAGATCAGGGCATCATATGACAATCTAGCTCCGGGTCTTGCTAATAGAGTGAGAGTTTTAAAACCAAAGGTCTCACTACTGTTACATGAGCTTTATTACCTTTCAAATAAGGTCAGACAGGAGGCTCATGGCGAAGGGTTCAGTGGGAACATGCTGGTTCAATTAGAACCTGTTAGAGTTTGTTATATGCAAGTGATTTTCTTCTTTTTTTCTTTTGTTTCCACATTGAACGATATTTTGCCAGAGCTTTTGTAGTCTGGGAGACTGAGATCATTCAGAACACACACACACACACACACACACACACACACACACACACACAAATGTGTGTGTGTGTGTGTGTGTGTGTGTGTGTGTGTGTGTGCTGGTAACCACAAGGAAAGTGAAAAAGGAAGATTCGAGCTCATTCATAATATTTCACACCTTCAGGAATACAGATATATTATCCCCGTATTCCTGAAACTGTTACATATCATGAAGGAGTTCGAATCTTCTTGGTTCAATATCTTTGTGGCTACCAGCATATTCGTGGAATTTACCTGCTCATATATATATATATATATATATATATATATATATATATATATATATATATATATATATATATATATATATATATGACAGCCCTTGGGGGGGATGAAGAGCTGGGTGGACTGTGGATCGACCGCCGTGACAAAGATTCGAACCCGCGCAGACTCGACCCTGGGCAGCCTGTGATTGCGTCAGAGTCAGCAACGCTTTATCCTTGCTGCTTCAGCTCCTCGTTCTACCACTTTTCTGAGCTTCTCCATAAATAGTATAATTTCTTTGCCTCTTTAATAACATCTCTTTTTCATTATTCATTTCTGAAAAATTCTAATCGGATTAAAGTTGATGCTTTTGTTTGCTTGCCTCAATACTCAGTGGATATAATTTCATATTTCCCTTTTCCTTTTCCCCAAAGACTTCAATAATAATAATGATAATAATAATAAAATAATAATAATAATAATAATAATAATAATAATAATAATAATAATAATAATAATAATAATAATTATAACATTATAATATTAATTACTATCATTATTATTATTATTATTAATATTAATATTATCATTATTATTATTATAATTTTTCTTCTATTAACATAATTTTCCTTGGCTCTGAGTATGACGATATATATCTTACCTCCCAACTAAACCTGCCATCAGGATTTTCCCTTCATATTTACTCCTATTTCTACCAACTGCTGGAGTCCCCAATTTCTATTTGCGGGCGCGCGGTATCTCGTCACAATTACAATATATTGTTCATATGACCTTTTCTATAATCTACTATTAGTTACCTATTGTTTGACGTCTTTGATCTCTCTCTCTCTCTCTCTCTCTCTCTCTCTCTCTCTCTCTCTCTCTCTCTCTCTCTCTCTCTCTCTCTCTCTCTCTCTCGAGCATATCCTCTGCCTCGCTTAATTGCTTTTACAAAGTCGTCGATTCTATATAAACCCTCATTTTTGCCCCAATATCCTGTGGAAACTTAGTTATGTGATTCTTTCCACCTATTTTGGGTGTTTACCCTCTCATTCCCGCCAGAGAGGCACCTCCCCTTTCTAAATACTGCGAGATCGATGTGCGAGTGGTGGCAAATATTGGAACAGCGCTTGAGGTATTGAGCAAGCACTACCGGCATTTTCATACCCCGGCTCTGATTGGTTGCTTCAATATTAACCCCCTGTCCGTGATTGGCTGATAGTAATTCTCGTTCCACTAACTCCTCCCGGCCGACTCAAGGCGTAGGTAGGTAGGTAGGTAGGCCCCTCCCTTACCTGGGCCACGAAGTCAAGTTTGTGATATTCTTTTTTTTTTTTTAAGAGATCTTCGTCGTAGGCGACCTGCATTAGGGTGATGATTATACCTCACGACACACGTCACTGTGAATTCTTGTGGATGTGTTCCATGAAGTGGCGCCCCCTGTAATTGAACCCTCCGATAACGGTCAGAAAATATGGCCCAAAACACACACACACACACACACACACACACACATCCGACCACGTTCACCATCATCCAACCACGTCACCATCATCCAACCACGTCACCATCAACCAACCACGTCACCATCATCCAACCACGTCACCATCATCCAACCACGTTCACCATCATCCAACCACGTTCACCATCATCCAACCACGTTCACCATCATCCAACCACGTTCACCATCATCCAACCACGTTCACCATCATCCAACCATGTCACCATCATCCAACCACGTTCACCATCAACCAACCACGTCACCATCATCCAACCACGTTCACCATCATCCAACCACGTCACCATCATCCAACCACGTCACCATCATCCAACCACGTCACCATCAACCAACCACGTCACCATCAACCAACCACGTCACCATCAACCAACCACGTCACCATCAACCACCTCCAAAACCACAGTTAAGCGCGTCAGCGTCGCTGTCAGCCCTATCCCACCCTCACCATTGTCTCACGAGGCACCTGCCTCCTCCAAGCTATTCAGTCCATCATGCTCCTCAGTGCCACTCTGTTCGACAGACTGAACTGGATGGACCACATTCAGCACCATCATCAAACACCCCAGTTACCACCGTCTGTACATCATCCGTAGATCCACAACAACGGGGACTACACCCAGCACGTTATCTTCAGTTCCACCTAAACCCTCGCCAATACCTTTTCCCCGTCTTGTCTTCCTTCCTCTCCACCACACAACAGGGGCTACTGGAGAGGGGTGCAGAAAGGGGTCTGCACCCATCCTTGGTTCCCTTTGACGCCACCTGTCATGAAGCGTTTAACACAGTGCCTCTCCCTCCTACTCTCTCTCTCTCTCTCTCTCTCTCTCTCTCTCTCTCTCTCTCTCTCTCTCTCTCTCTCTCTCTCTCTCTCCATCCACTTGAAATCCATCAAACAGTTTGGGATGAATTTCCCGCACCATTCACGCTACCGTCACTCCCTAAACGCTGAGATCCCTCGTCCCCTAGTTGCAGTTCAGTATAAACAACCACACTGAGAAGCAGCAAGTCAAATTTTTCATCCCAACCACTGCTATCATCATCAATAATTAGTAGAAAGTATTATCAACGTATACACCTCTGTGTTTACGCCAACACTACCATTTCTGTTGCCCTGTGTTGACTGTTGTTTGAGCTTTCTGTTTATTCCTAGCCTTCGGCTGCAGGTGACTCAATCAATTATCATGAAATGCGATCATTCTTGTTGCAAATGCACAAAGATACTCGATGCCATTAACGCTGTTGCCTCTTTACTAACGTGACGAGGACTCTTTGGGTCCACGGGCCCATTTGGACCCACCCATCATCACTCCCGTGTTGATGTACTGTATCCATTGTACTGAGTGCTCGGCTTC
>NC_092230.1:32973854-32976354 GCF_036320965.1 Panulirus ornatus
ACACGCCATGGGAGGACGCGTTCCCCTCCCTGTACTCACAATGACCTCGTGACCTCGAGGTGTATATAGGTCACATCCCCCTCCCTCCCTCCCTCCACTAACCCACCCCAGCCACACGACCACGGCTTGCTCGCGCTTGTGCGTACATACATACATACATACATACATACATACATACATACATACATACATTCATACATACATACATGTACACAAATATGAACTTACCTATGTACACATGACCATGCAGGTACATACATATAGTGGACTCCCCACTCCCTTTCTGTTAGGATGATCTTGTGAATGAATGAATGAATGAATGAATGAATGAATGAATGAATGACAAAAAAGAAAAAAAAATATTCAAGAATTATGCATGCAAGGTTGGATATAAAAATTTTCCAGGTGCCTAATTATAACAAACTTACACTAAGTTAATTAGAGTTAATGAGGCTAAAATGGTTGAGCCACGTCCTGTTAATGTAAATGATATACAGTTCCCGACCTCGTCTCGAACGGTATTAAAAAAGAATGTTTTTTTTTTTTGACCAATTAATTCAGGGTATGAACCACAGAGTTAACCATATTATGAAAAAAGGGGAGAAATCATGGTTGTATTTACTCCTGTTGTAGTTTGTGAAATATATAGAAAAACACCGTCTCTCTCTCTCTCTCTCTCTCTCTCTCTCTCTCTCTCTCTCTCTCTCTCTCTCTCGAAAGTAGCGTCAAGGACAAACCACCTCGCTTGGACCTTGGGTCTGTGTGTCTATATAACTCTACGTCTCCCCCCCCCCCCCTCTCTCTCTCTCTCTCTCTCTCTCTCTCTCTAATGACCCGTCAGCGGTTCAATTAACCCCTACGCGTCTCCTCTCCCCACCATTCAGCGAGGGACCGCGCCAATCCGTCAACTTTAAACGCCCTTGTGTGAAAAAAGAAGCAGAAGAAAGTTCAACGTCCTGTCCCTTTTTACCCCACCCCCCTTCCCGTTTTCTATGCGTCAGACGCGGTCCCTGCCATGGGTCGGGCCGACAGTTCAATTGGGCCCCAGTGCTAATTTCCCCAGAAGACCCAGCTAGTGGTGGACTCAGGAGGGAATGCTTGGTAGAGAGCCTACCCCCCCCCCCCCTCTCTCTCTCTCTCTCTCTCTCTCTCTCTTCCTGGAAAATATACACTCAAGAATTCGGAGGAGAAAGTGAGATCTTAATGATTGAATGTATTTAAAAAAAAAAAAAAAAACGAACAAGGATGAGATTTATTGGTCGCCCATATAAAGAAAATCGCGTCATTTTTGTTGTTGTTTTTTTGTTTTTTTTTTGTCCCCTCTCCGATTCCCCGTTTTCTTTCACCGTGGAGTGGTTTCGGATTCACGGGGCGCTTCTTTATTCTCGTGTGTGGCTTCTTGCCTCTTGGGTTACGAGCCCCAGGCCGAACTCTTTTTTTTTTTCTTTTTCTTCGGGGGCGATCAGGTTTCGTGCTCCTAACTTTGGAAAATCAGATACCTCCACGAAAGAGAGAGAGAGAGAGAGAGAGAGAGAGAGAGAGAGAGAGATTCAACAGCCGATATAGAGGTTGGGAGGGGGTTGAATCACCTCTTCCGTTACATGGCCAAAAAAAAACATGCGCGTACGCTCAATTTCTCTGATTACTACGCTCCAGCCAGACTCCCATGGAACGACATGGTGGAGTGGGTGGATGGGGGGTGTTGAATCTCTCTCTCTCTCTCTCCCAGCCAATCATACGTCGAAGACGGACCACCCCCCCCCCTTACCCCTACCTCTCCCTACCTAACTACGACTACCCCCCCTCCACCCCCCTCCCCAACCCCCCCCCCCTCAAGCATCCAATCTGAATAAAGCACAAGAATTTTGCACGAGTAATCCCCCCCCCCCCCCCGGGGAAGAAGTGGATTAAGAAAACTCGTCAGTAATCCCGCCAGAACCTAACTTCTTCCTAAGGCTCCCGGGGGGGGGGGGGGGGGGATGGCAGTCGCGTGTTTTGCCTGAAATTATATTAGGGGGGGAGGGGGGGTTGAGGGGTGAGAGAGAGAGAGAGAGAGAGAGAGAGAGAGAGAGAGAGAGAGAGAGAGAGAGAGAGAGAGAGAGAGAGAGAGAGAGAGAGAATCACTGGGGTGCGATAAAGTACCTTTGGTTTAAAAGGTTTGGTGCGTGTGTGTGTGTGTGTGTGTGTGTGTGTGTGTGTGTGTGTGTGTGTGTGTGTGTGTGTGACCACATATATCCAGGGTTTAGAATACCACAAATATAACAGAAAACTTGTTTGTCTATTTCCGAGGCGGGAAACATACGACGTCTTAGACAGGTCAAGAGAGATGAACCTATGAAACTAAGATTTTTGCAGTTAATCACACACATAAAAGACGACCTGAACTCCTCAGCCATTGGTCAGCCCTGAGACTGGCGAAACAGGCCAATCAGGCCACAGCACAGACTTCCAGTAAAGTGCTAAACATACGGTTGCCACAGGGGCGGAAATGGTGACTTAC
>NC_092230.1:32981354-33013854 GCF_036320965.1 Panulirus ornatus
ATCTATACCTGGACAATCCTAGAAAGTATGGCTCATAACCTGCGAAAATTACGTCCTATTGGCACGACAGGCATGGCAGACTATGTAAAATACTTCCTCTGAAATACAAAGGTTCGATATGGACAAAAAGAGAGAACACCTTAAACATCCGAGGCACCAAGACTCTTCACCACCTTGCCAGCTGTCACCAGAAACACCATGGGATGCACGGTAGAGAAGGTTGATCAAGACTGCACTGGACAAGTACCTACAAAGCGTACCAGACCAGCCAGGCTGTGTGGGCCTGAGGGCTGCGGCTTTCAACACCTTGGTCGACGGAAGACCCAGCCCAACAGAGCCCAGGCTTGGGAGGGAGGTAGAAGAACCCCCTTAAGACTTCGTTAGATATTCACCAGTGAACACTGATGATATTCTAGTATAGGTAGGGACGGTTGGCCTGGCCCCCTGTGGGTTAACGCTGTTAATGAGTTAATAAATCGTATGAGTAGGTTAGGTATTATGTTGCTCAGAGGGAAGGGCGGAACATTTTGTGACTTTTGTGTTTCCCAACGTTAAGTGTGATCACTGTTTGACAATACTGGAGTTAAAATAGACTCCCTATTGAGTGCTGAGTTATAACTTCATGGTTCATATTCACTGTGCATATTCACAGTAGGTTATCCTGGGCTCAGATTATCATCGAAGCTGAACGAAAAAATTTACATTTGACTTCAAACTTTCATTATGATCTGCAAAGTTAAACTTAACCTTTAGAGGAGACGTGACCTAAAAACCTTCAATCAATATCTAGGAATAACAGCAGCCATCTCAGTGATGCCAACGACAGAGAACATGAAGTTCGTGCATAGGGCAGCTGGCAACGCTTTCGACAGCAGACTAAAGTCATCGTACTCAAGAAATAAGTTATCGTACTCAGGAAGTTCAGTCGTCGTAATCAAAGTTCTGTCCTCACGTCTCCCCTGAGGCTTCCCTCACGGTTCCCCCAGGGGCTTCCCTCACGGTTCCCCCAGGGGCTTCCCTCAAGGTTCCCCCAGGGGCTTCCCTCACGGTTCTCCCAGGGTCTTCCCTCACGGTTCCCCCAGGGGCTTCCCTCACGGTTCCCCCAGGGTCTTCCCTCACGGTTCTCCCAGGGTCTTCCCTCACGGTTCCCCCAGGGTCTTTCCTCACGGTTCCCTCGAAGACTTCACGAGGTATACACGAGCATCCACGGTTCCTCCAAGCTCAGCTGACAGTCAGGCCCTTGGCCCACCAGGAGATGAGACTAACACATGTTCCACTATTAATCATACAAGCAAACGACACCTTTCGTGGGGCTCCTGAAGCTTCGATATTGCGCTACAATCAGGTGGAGGGATATGATGGACTATCTTAAAGTGAGGCGCTCGAAGACAAGGCTGTACTCGCTTGAAGAAGAGTCCGCATATAATATATATATATATATATATATATATATATATATATATATATATATATATATATATATATACATATATATATATATATATATATATATATATATATATATATATATATATATATATATATATATATATATATATATATGAACTAATGATGAGAAACTTAGTGATACCAAAATAAATACATGGGGGGTAATTATTTATGATAATTATAATTTTGCACTGTGCAGACTATACAACCGGTTCATTACTGTCATATGTTAATCCTAATGACTAATTATAATACATTAATTGTTTTCAGGTCGCGATGTGGCGAACGTTTTCTGAAAACACTTTGATACTGTATTGTGACATGCATCTCGGGATATGAATATGCATGACGTTAACTGTGGATGTTAGTAGGATTTGACTGTGTCATGCGCACGTATTGCTTTCATGCAGGGGTAAGGGGGGGGGGGGTGATCGTGGTGATTGGGGGGGAGGGGGGGTGGGTAATTAGTGTCATTAATGACACTGTTTGTTGCTACAGTCGTCAGGTGTCGACCACCACCAAACCATCTTCAAATTTCGTCGAATATTGACAGTTGCTCAGCACGGATGGTTTAGCTGGGCTGATCAGGTTAAGGGTGACTAAGGGTGGTCTAGCTAGGGTGATTACATAAGAAGAACACCTCTATTGTCCAAAGAATGATCAGATTAAGGGTGATTAAGGGTGGTTACTTAAGGGTGATTGCATAAGAGAACACCTCTATTGCCTGTGGAACGATCAGGTTAAGGGTGGTGATTAAGGGTGGTGATTAAGGGTGGTGATTAAGGGTGGTGATTAAGGGTGGTTCAGATGGTGTGACCTGGTGCAAGGGTGACACTTGTGAGGGGAAACTGAGCTAGGGTGAGTAGGTAAAGGGGAGACTATCAATAGATCATATAATATGGCTGACACATGACCCGTGTAATATTCAGCGAACGATTCAAAATGATGATTCAAGGACGACACTAACAATGACCATCTGATTGTTGCCAGTGATTACCCTGTGTTTACTCAAGTGTCATTTCGGGAGGACGATGTACGACGAAGAGTGACTTAGAAAAATGTAATTTCACACGCGTGATTTAAAGGGTAACAATGATATTTACGAAGTTTTGGATGCAAGATAAAGCATCAAGGTTTAACAGATTCACTCGTAAAAAGACGTTGGAACTGACAAGTGATAATATAATCAATTAGTCGTTTTCATGTCGAGCGACACACGCTTGTTAGAGCATGAACCATCTCAATGCGGTGGAAAAGAAAATGGGATATACTCCATCTAACTTTTTTCCCCACTATGCTAGTAAACGACTTTATATTTCTGAATGTAAATTTGCCTATTAGTCATTTTTTCAAGAATCATATAACGCCAATTCCGCTCTGAACTTCGCTATAACCCTATTATTCCTCTGCAATTCGTTATATCAACACTCTGTACTTCGTTGTAAGCCCCAATGTCTCCCTGTAATTCGGTGGCCACTAATTCCCCCTCTGCAGTTCGTTATAACGACAATTTCCCTCCGTAATGACTTACATGGCCATGACGTCACCATTAATGTAATCCATACTTAACACATGGCCATGACGTCACCATTAACGTAATCCATACTTAACACAGGCCTGACGTCACAATTAATGTAATCCATACTTAACACATGGCCATGACGTCACCATTAATGTAATCCATACTTAACACACGGCCATGACGTCACCATTAATGTAATCCATACTTAACACACGGCCATGACGTCACCATTAATGTAATCCATACTTAACACATGGCCATGACGTCACCATTAATGTAATCCATACTTAACACATGGCCATGACGTCACCATTAATGTAATCCATACTTAACACACGGCCATGACGTCACCATTAATGTAATCCATACTTAACACACAGGCCTGACGTCACCATTAATGTAATCCATACTTAACACAGGGCCATGACGTCACCATTAACGCAATCCATAATTGAGAAATTCTCTCGTCGTCTTCGCCGATGAGAAATTCAAATAGAATTCCATCGTGCGCGGGTGGCTCGAAGCCTCGTTCTTTGGCCTGTGTACTGACCCCCCCCGCGCTTACACAGTCCTCACGGAACATCCCACCGTCTTCGTCCAAGCCCGCCGCCCACCGCCCACTCCCGCCGCCCGCACCTCAACTACTACTACTACCTCCCCTCATCCATCTTTTTTTTTTTTCTATATATGTATATATACGCCCCTGTGATTCAAGTCTCACCCTTCCCCATTACCCCCGCGCGCGCCACTACCTCCCTCCGCCAGGCCCCGGCGGAGGCGGGGAAGGGGCAGCTCTTCCCCCCCCCCCCCCCCATGATAATGGTAGAGGCGTGGCGCGCTGTGGGATAATGGGTTCCTGATGGACTGACTGTCTCAGCTGACCCTTGGTGATGCTCTCTCTCTCTCTCTCTCTCTCTCTCTCTCTCTCTCTCTCTCTCTCTCTCTCTCTCTCTCTCTTTCTCCCAGATCGCGGATATTAGAGTGCTGAAAGCAAGACAATTCACAGAGAAAGAAACATGAAGGCATCAGAGGGAAATAATGAGAGAGAGAGAGAGAGAGAGAGAGAGAGAGAGAGAGAGAGAGAGAGAGAGAGAGAGAGAGAGAGAGAGAGAGAGAGATCCCCGTCAGGAAGGAGACATAAATTCGACTTCATCAGCTTACCCTGAAACCACCCAGGATAGGTTTATCATGTGCCGAGCGTGATAAGATGGCTAACCAGTTCACGTTATCTATATACTGACGTGGCTCGTCTGTCAGGGAAGGAATAATATACTCACACGGCCCAGCCTCCCACTGACACACACTACCCAGCCTCCCACTGACACACACTGGACAACCTCCCACTGACACACACTACCAGGCCTCCCACTGACATACACTGGACACCCTCCCACTGAGACACACGGCCCAGCCTTCCACTGACACACACACGGCCCAGCCTCCCACTAACACACACACTACCCAGCCTCCCACTGACATACACTGCCCAGCCTCCCACTGACACACATTGGACAACCTCCCACTGACACACACATCCCAAAGTACTGGATCATCACTCAGCATCTCAACCACTCCCCCCCCCCTAACTATGTCCTCCGTGATCAACTTCCGCCCTACAGAACCACACTGATTGACCAACCACCGATTAACTTTCCTCGACTCGCCGATACGATCATGTGCATCGCTACGCGTCACGGCGGGGGTTTGACATCCTCGGGGATGTGTTATGGTTGCTGCCTCGCGCCTAATCCCCCATAGGGCAGGCTATGGCACCCTCGACGCTCGTCTTGCAGCGCCAGTGAATACCAATCACCAGGCAGCCCCCCGCCCCGCCCTCTCTCGTACCAACCCACACAATTTCTCAAGAAAGATGACTTACCTTGTACAGACTCCCAGCCAGAACGTGACCGTTTTCTAAAACGTATTTTACCATTTTCTTTAATTCTTTTTTGTTTCCTTCTTTCTCGAATCACTAAAGTTTTACACTGAGCATCGGGGATGTATTTCGAATTTTCAAATGTGTGGTATAATGTTCGACTTGGATGTTAACCAGAGGCGTGTTCTTGATAAATGTTTAGAATTGGTATCTCACTCTACAGCATAGGTTCGGATCCTGGTTACGGCAGTCGGTCCACAGTCACCCCAGCTGTTCATCCACCCGTAGGGGTTAGTCGATAAAATGGGCACCTGGCTCAGGTTGGGGTATATTTCTTTTTCTTTCATACTATTCGCCATTTTCCGCATTAGCGAGGTAGCGTTAAGAAGAGAGAACTGTGCCTTTGAGGGAATATCCTCACCTGGCCCCCTTCTCTGTTCCTTCTTTTGGAAAATTAGAAAAAAAAAAAAAGATAGGGGAGGATTTCCAGCCCCCCGCTCCCTCCCCTTTTAGTCGCCTTCTGCGACACGCAGGGAATACGTGGGAAGTCTTCTTTCTCCCCTATATATAGCGTTAATGGAATGCCCTTGATTAGGGCCTCAGCTGCTCGTATCGACTCAGGAAACATAAAAAAAAATTACACATAGATACTTAAAGTATCTATATATATGGATACTTGGAAGTATCTACACCTGGTGAAGGAGAATACCAGGTGAAATCATCCATGGTCTTCACCCCTACAGCCCGGATTGGGCCGGAACACACAGACACAAGACACTCACTTGGTCATATCATTTTTCTCATTATCTTAACATATATCTTCCCTTAAGAACGAAGCACAAGCTTGGAGGCGAAGCTGCCTCCAGGATGATGCAGCTGCACCTGGTGAAGCTGTGCTCCGTCCTCCTCACGTTCAACAGACTCGTTGGGGAGGTTGGAGGAGGGAAGGAGGAATCTACGACATTCTGCCTCAGCTGATCTAATACCTCAAGAGGCTTAAGTGACTCGCAAGAAGAGGGCTGAGTGTAGGCTATCTCAGGTCCGCTCTGGGTCACTAGGGTCAGTGACGACGGTGGTCGAGGGACGGCCTGCGGTCTCAGGCTGGAGGTGACGAGTGTGGTCCGTGAATAACGTCCATCCTAGGACGGCCTTAAGTCCCAGGATGGGTGGGACCACTCATCTCCTCACTCGTGAGGAACATAATGCAGAGCTGGTGAGGTAGACTGGTCGACAGGCTTTGGTCCACTGTCAGCCGTCAATTGGTAAGGGAAACAGGTAGACGGCTCTGCTGGTCGACAGGTAGTGGGGGATGGCGGTGGGGTCGGGGAGGAGGCACGTGACAACAAAGGGAGGATGCACTAGGGCGTGTCAAGGGGAAGCTGTGGGAAGGGGTACATCACAAGCAGAAGGGAGGAGGTACGTTACCAGGGTGGGAAGGGGATATAATAAAGGAAGAGGCACGTGACCAGGGAAGGGAGGGAGGGGGGTGGTACGTCACAAGGGAGGAGGTACGCTACCAGGATGGGAGGGGTACATCACAAGGGAGGAGGTACGCTACCAGGATGGGAGGGGTACGTCACAAGGGAGGAGGTACGCTACCAGGATGGGAGGGGTACATCACAAGGGAGGAGGTACGCTACCAGGACAGTAGGGGTACGTCACAAGGGAGGAGGTACGTGAGCAGGGAAGAGAGTACACCACAGAGGAGGTACGTTACTGGGGATGGGGTACATCACAAGGGAGGCGAGACGTCATGAGCCATGTTGCCATGTCAACCGAGAATCGCGAATCGAGGGAATGATTGCAGGGGGGGCGGGCTAGATACATTTCTTGGAGGCTGGCCCCCCTTGCCTGGGAGGAGGGGGCTCAAGTAACCAGTGGTCTGGGCTGGACTTAGCTGGACACTAACGCTCTCAACTGTGGGTAGGACGAGAGAGAGAGAGAGAGAGAGAGAGAGAGAGAGAGAGAGAGAGAGAGAGAGAGAGAGAGAGAGACTTACCTATAATGATTCTCTTGAGCGACTTTCTCTGATAAAACTGTACACTTTACTTTGTCAAATGCCATTGTAAAATCGATCAAAAATGACAGAAAAACACTTGTCCATTGCATCGTCCCACACATGACACTTTCACTCACGTCATTGCAGCCAGTTTATGGCTGGGTTTGCCTTCAACTGTACAGTTGTTCGGTTGCTCTGGCATGTGTCCGGTTATCATAGTATCAAAGACCTTAATCACGCCTGACATCTGGTTCAACCGTCCATGCTACACTGCTTGAGTACCGGCCTCGATCCTCCTTTGTTAGTAGCGGCGTCGCGTCAGCCGTGTCGTGTATGTAGACCATTTTGCTCTCGACCAGAAGACAACACCCGCTACAACACACACACACACACACACACACACACACACACACACATCACTGGTTTTGCAACTGCTGTTTTTTGTCTTTTTTTTTAAGGTGGTGGCGGGGGAGGGGGGGGTGGAGGGAGGGGGGAAGGGGGTTGGTTGGTTGAGAGAGAGGGGGGGTGGTGTGTGGTGCGGCGGCAATATAGCCGATATAATCCCACGGTGCCGGGGGTTTCAGATCTCGCTTAAGTCGAGCAGTTCTTGCTACGTTGCTTATATCATTTCCCGATACCTCAGTACCTGCGACTGCTCGCCTCGTTTTGTTTTTAAATCGCGGTAGTAGAGCACTTCATCATCATCCCATTTCTTTCTTGTTTTGCTTGAATTTTTGAGCTGAAGAGTAAGGAGAGAGAGAGAGAGAGAGAGAGAGAGAGAGAGAGAGAGAGAGAGAGAGAGAGAGAGAGAGAGAGAGAGAGAGAGAGAGAGAGAGAGTTGATCACCGTGTCAGGAGCAGAGTAAGGTAGACCCCACTGTTATGATATCTTCTTGATCAACGTCAGACTGGCCAAAGGTATTCCAGCATATCCACGTTACCCTCGTGCCATCCTACACTGAACCAGAAATGGCCATTATGAAGACCATTATCACAACACACACACACACACACACACACACACACACACACACACACACATTAAAATCCTTCAATATTCATAAAGGTTAATTCCATCTATATTATAGACTATAGAGAATTTTGTATCATTATCAAACATTAAGTTCTTGCAATTACACTTTTTTTTGTTCGTTTGTTTGTTTCATTCTCCATGGGAAAGCCATTATCTTCCCGCCGTAGCTACAGTGGGTTTTGAGCCTCCTCACGCGTCTCGCGCGATAAGATCGACATCTCAACTCTCACAGTTCAGGATCGTCGACCGAGCGTCCGAGTCCTCCCCCACAACACACAAGCTTTTAGCATCGTCTTGGCTAATTTCCTCCATCAAGAAAGAGGAGCGAGCATTTAACCCCGACAATCGATTGGCTGTTGTTGTGGTGATTGGAGGCGGGGGGGGGGGGGGGGGGGGGTAGTGAGGGAGAGGGGAAGGGGGGTGAGGGTTGAGGGGGGGGGGGATCTCCTCGTCGCTCCTGCAGTGTTGCCAGATGGGAGTGGCGGCCAAGCAGATTATTACCCAGTGTTACCAGCTGTGAGAGGTGGAGATGCAACTTGCGATCATCACTTTCTCGTATCATTCTAACCGCGGAAGGATTGGTCACACTGTTACCTGATAAGGGTAAACTACAAGGTGAACCGGAGGTCGAGTGGTATGCACTATGTAAACCGGAGGTCGAGTGGTATGCACTATGTAAACCGCAGATTGAGCGGTTTATGTACTATGTAAGTTTACGAGTGGTATACACTGTGTAAACTGTAGGTCGAGTGGTATCCACTGTAGGTCGACTGGTATCCACTGTGTAAACTGTAGGTCGAGTGGTATACACTGTAGGTCGACTGGTATCCACTGTGTAAACTGTAGGTCGAGTGGTATACACTGTGTAAACCGCAGGTCGAGTGGTATACACTGCGTAAGCTTACAGTATTGCCAGACGAGAGAGGTGGGAAGGATATGGCACAACCACACTTGACATGCAAGCCTTGCAGATCAATGTTGCCAACTATCATAATACAGAGTTTGATGAACCCTTGGTGCACGACGGTACGACTTAGGTGCACGACGGTACGACCCTTGGTGCACGACGGTACGACCCTTAGTGCACGACTGTGCGACCCTTGTGCACGACGGTACGACCCTTGGTGCACGACTGTACGACCCTTGTGCATGCACGACCGAACAACCTCCGGATATAATGAAGGCGTGACCTTATGATCTGACCCCTTAACTGCCGGAAGTCCGATGCCATTAGAGAGAGAGAGAGAGAGAGAGAGAGAGAGAGAGAGAGAGAGAGAGAGAGAGAGAGAGAGAGAGAGAGAGGCTACTAAAAATATCTCAAGAAATCTCCTCTGGGGGGGTGGGTGGGGGGGGGGTGTGAAGTGCTTGCCCTTGGGGGAAAGACGTCGTCAGAAACACATGAAAACGTATAAAACAGTTTTCCAATCAAAAGCTCCAAATGAAGAACCAAAATACATTTACTATACATTCGCAAAATTCCCGTTCATAAATATTTAGTAAAATAAAAGCGTGTCTTTTTTTTTTGTTTTGTTTTTTTGCCCCCCCCCCCCCCCCCCATGCAATGAATGTGGCACCAGTGTCGAACATACATACTAAAACTGCTGATATGGAAGCGATAGGAACAAATGTTTTAATTACGGTCCATTAATTCACAGCGAAATGATTCATTCTCGATTCATCACCAGCCATGAGCAGAACTTGATATGATAGCAAGAGATAATGACTGAAAATGATTATACTATGAGGTGTTTGATAATAAAATGATTACACAGAGTATGTGTACTGGCTTAGTTTGAATTACTAATGGTTATCTCTGCTTTGCTAAAACCAATTTACAACAGGTATTTTGCTCCCGTTTTCTCTCTCAACATAGGTATATGTACGGTAAAATAATGTATACTTAAAGTAAGGTAAGGTAAGGCATACGTGACGTAAGATATACGTAAGGTAAAGTGAGGTTAGATAAGGTAGCGCATACGTAATGTAACGTAAATCCGACGTTCGCTTTAAATCTCTTGAAAGAATTGAGTGCGTTAAAATGATACGTATGTTAGTATGCGGAGATGGCGGTGATGAGTGAATGTCAAATAAAAAATCTTATAACTCAATCTTAGGGTTATTCTCATCCATATCATACCACCTGTATGATGTATGGTGTTCTCGTATCATACACAAGGTTCTGTTACTTTTCAGATTATCATAATGACGTGATGTAAATAAACAGATGAATATAAGACGTACACTGGTGTTCCCAAGGAGCGGTCTTGTCTCCAACATTCTTCATTCTCTTCCTACACTGTCTCCCGTCACCGCGTGCGAACCACAGTGTGGGCGTCTTCAGGTTTGCTAGAACCAACCCTGAGATGAGAGAAGGTACTCCATACAAGGACGGATCAATCCGCTGTATAAAGAGAGCAACTGTTCTGACGAAAAGAAATTTCGACATCTAAACAAGACTCCCAGTTTCTTAAGAGGCAGACTCAGCTATTTTCGTAACGAGCGGTTTCCAAGATAAGAGTGGATGTTACAGTAATACCAAGTATGTTCATCGAGTCAAGAGGTGGCATTATAGACTCGTCAAATGCGAGAGGAAAGTTATGAGGAGTCTTCGATACAGAGATGGATTGAAACTGGGTCTTGGAGGCATTTGGTTTGACCAGATTTCGTCTATCCCACTGAGATATCCTGTCCGAGTCTATTAAGGAAGCTGTGTCGTGACGAGATGCAGATCGAGTGAGAGAAGAAGAAGCAGAAGTGAAGGATGTGGAGGAATGCAATGTTGAGTCGTCGGCGAATCACTTTTTTCTGATAGATCAGCGGGGTGGCCACGGGAATGGCTGAGAGGAGCAAGTATGAATATGTACATGTGTGTATATGTATTTGTCTGTGTATGTATATGTTGAAATGTATAGGTATGTATATGCGCGTGTGTGGGCGTGTATGTATATACATGTGTATGTGGCTGGGTTGGGCCATTCTTTCGTCTGTTTCCTTGCGCTACCTCGCCAACGCGGGAGACAGACAAAGTATAGTAATAATAAAACAGAATATATATATATATATATATATATATATATATATATATATATATATATATATATATATATATATATATATATATTAGCTGGTGTACCCAGCGATACACGAGGAAAATAAATGGCTTCTATAAAAGGTTTTATATCAATTTGAAAGGTGGTCTTCGTTGGCCTTAGATTTAAGAGTCACCTCTGGTAACCTTGGCTCCTGCCTTTGATCATACGGAACCTTCATAAAAACCCGAAGGTGCTCGTTCACCTGTTCTGAATGAGTGCAGCGAAACAAAGCTTTTCAAAAACGGTCTCTGGTGGCCTCAAAACAGCTTGCGACGCCTACACGTCGTAGCTTAAACCCTGGCCCAGGTTCTGATGATTCCACACCGTAAATTTGTGGCTTTCAGATACTACAGTCTGGACGTGAAATACTAACGCATAAACACTTATATATATATATATATATATATATATATATATATATATATATATATATATATATATATATATTGGAAAGGATCACAATTTTGCGCGTGATCAAGATATTCCTATGAGTCCACGGGGAAAATTAAACACGATAAGTTCCCAAGTGCACTTTCGTGTAATAATCACATCATCAGGGGAGACACAAGAGAGAAATATAAGTCAGTTATATTTCTCTTTTGTCTCTCCCCTGATGATGTGATTATTACACGAGAGTGCACTTGGGAACTTATCGTGTTTCATTTTCCCCGTGGACTCATAGGAATATATATATATATATATATATATATATATATATATATATATATATATATATATATATATATATATATATATATATATTCGTTTTAGCGTCGTTTCCCGCCGTAACGGGGTAGCGCCAAGAACAAATGAAGAAAGGCCACATCCGCTCACATCCATTCTCAAGCTGTGTTATGCATTATCGTGTGTGTGTGTGTGTGTGTGTGTGTGTGTGTGTGAGTGTGTGTTTTATAATAGTTTATACCGTGTATTTCCTGAAAGTATGACTATTTCTCATGTTTTACCTAAATATAATATTGATGAAATAGTTTCTTTGACCATCAAGGCGCATACTTCTGCTTAATACTATTCTAAAGAGAAAATATTCTCAGGTTATGAACTCTAGTTATTCTCAAGCCCAAACACCTGGCACCTAGATCCACACAAGCGACACCTATACATGCACAAACATCTGACACCCAACTACCTTATACCTAATCCCAAACATCTGACACCTAATCCAAGGTACATAATCCTAAACATCTGACACCCAATCCAAGGTACCTTATACCTAATCCCAAACATCTGACGCCTAATCCGTTACCTGATACCCAATCCCAAACATATGACACCAAATCCTAGGTACCTGGTACCTAATCCCAAACATCTGACGCCTAATCCGTTACCTGATACCTAATCCCAAACATCTGACGCCAAATCCAAGTTACCTGATACCTAATCCCAAACGTCTGGCGCCTACTCCAAGTTACCTGATACCTAATCCCAAACATCTGACGCCTAATCCAAGTTACCTGATACCTAATCCCAAACATCTGACGCCTAATCCAAGTTACCTGATACCTAATCCCAAACATCTGACACCTACACTTTAAAACCGTTCGTATGTTATCTCAGCCATATCACGTGACACATAAAGCCGACCCTTATCACCTTAACCCAAATACTAGGCAGTGAACCCCGGTCTTGTTACCGAAATCCAATCATATACTACTTCTACCCAATCATCCGCCACCTAAACCCAATCATAAGGCGTCTAATCCCAATTCATATCGGCCATGAACTCCACCACTGAAACAGCCTTCTATACCCAGATGAATTATATCATCTACGACAATTTTGTAAGAAAAGTGAAATATCAATTCACCCAAAGCGAAAAAGAAAAGAATTATGTCACCAATACCGATGCTAACTCAAGTGGAATCACCGATATTACTATTATCGGCCATGACGTCACCGATACTAGTGTAAAGGCAGCAAACATATTGCAGACGTCTTATTTTTTTTTTCTAACTTCAAGTTATGTTATACGAAAAAGATATTCATCTCTGTTAAAGAATGTTTCTATAAACCATGTCACACAGACACATATTTATTTATGTTATTATGCTTTGTCGCTGTCTCCCGCGTTAGCGAGATGGCGCAAGGAAGCAGACGAAAGAATGGCCCAACCCACCCACATACACATGTATATACATACACGTCCACACACGCACATATACATACCTATACATTTCAACGTGTATATATATATAGATATATATATATATAGATAGATAGATAGATAGATAGATAAAGATAGATATAGATAGATAGATAGATATACATAGACATAAACATATATACACACACATGTACATAATTCATACTTGCTGCCTTTATTCATTCCCGTTGCCACCCCGCCACACATGAAATGACACCCTTCTTCCCCCGCACGCGCGCGAGGTAGCGCTAAAAGACAACAAAGGCCACATTCGTCCATACTCAGTCTCTAGCTGTCATGTATAATGCACCGAAACCACAGCTCCCTTTCCACATCCAGGCCCCACATAACTTTCCATGGTTTACCCCAGACGCTTCACATGCCCTGGTTCAATCCACTGACAGCACGTAGACCCCGGTATACCACATCGTTCCAATTCACTCTATTCCTTACACGCCTTTCACCCTCCTGCATGTTCAGGCCCCGATCGCTCAAAATCTTTTTCTCTCCATCTTTCTACCTCCAATTAGGTCTCCCACTTCTCCCCGTTCCCTCCAGTACACTCACCTTTATCCCCTTTGCCTTTGTACAATGGCACTATGCAAGCATTCCGCCAATCCTCACGCACTTCACCATGAGCCATACATACAATGAATATCCTCACCCACCAGTCAACAATACAGTCACCCCCTTTTTTTAATAAATTCCACTGAAATACCATCCAAACCCGCTGCCTTACCGGCTTTCATCTTCCACAAAGCTTTCACTACCTCTTCTCTGTTTACCAAACCATTCTCCCTGACCCTCTCACTTAGCACACCACCTCAACCAAAACACCCTATATCTGCCAATCTATCATCTAATACATTCAACAAACTTTCAAAATACTCTCTCCATCTCCTTCTCACATCACCACTATCTTTTATCACCTCCCCATAAGCCTCCTTTACCGATGTTCCTATTCGCTCTCTTGTCTTACACACTTTATTTATCTCCTTCCAAAACATCTTTTTATTCTCCCTAAATTCTGACGATACTCTCTAACCCCAACTCTCATTTGCCCCTTTTTCACCTCTTGCACCTTTCTCTTGACCTCCTGCTTCTTTCTTTTATACATCTCCCAGTCATTTGCACTATTTCCCTGCAAAACTCGTCCAAATGCCTCTCTCTTCTCTTTCACTAATAATCTTACTTTTTCATCCCACCACTCACTACCCTTTCTAATCTGCCCACCTCCCACGCTTCTCATGCCACAAGCATCATTTGTGCAAGCCATCACTGCTTCCCTTAATACATCCCATTCCTCCCCCACTCCCCTTACGTCCTTATATATATATATATATATATATATATATATATATATATATATATATATATATATATATCTATCCCTGGGGATAGGGGAGAAAGAATACTTCCCACGTATTCCCTGCGTGTCGTATAAGGCGACTAAAAGGGGAGGGAGCGGGGGGCTGGAAATCCTCCCTTCTCATTATTTTTTTTTTTAACTTTCCAAAAGAAGGAACAGAGAAGGGGGCCAGGTGAGGATATTCCCTCAAAGGCCCAGTCCTCTGTTCTTAACGCTACCTCGCTAACGCGGGAAATGGCGAATAGTTAAAAAAAATATATATATATATATATATATATATATATATATATATATATATATATATATATATATATATATATATATATATATAAGAAACACTAGGGGCACTGACAGAAGCAGAAAAGAGTAACATCTAACAACTCATTCTGAAAAACATGGGTTTCTGCGGTTCGACACTTTTTCCAAAAAAAAAAAAAGGGGAACATGGCCTCTCGTCCTTGTCCATTTGTTACCTGAGTCTCGTTCATTACTGTGGCGTTCATGCACAAACTTTTCACGACACTTGGAATAGAGTCGTATTGAAATTCTTCAATCGTCCTCAACCACAGACCAGAAGTACAGAAATGATATGTTTTTAGAGATACAGATTTCGAGAGAATGACGAGCGAAAACTGATGACGCCCACCGTCGTTTACCCTGGCAGCGAGGCACGCTGGGAGGCAGCACTTAGACGCTGTTTATGGGTTCCTCGTGAACGAATATGATCACACACTATCAGTGTTTGGCTTTTGATTTAGAAGATCTCTTTAAATTTAACAGCTCTGATAAACAGCTTAAACGGGGGCAAGTGTTAAAGAAATCCTTAGTTTATGTGAGGACGGAGCAAAGTTACACCAGCGGATCTTCCACGTTTTTGAAGAATTTGGAACATATGAACACATCATGCAGTCAGGGTCACACCGGGAGCCATCAAGTTGTTGGGTGGTGCCAGTGTAAGGGCTGCAAGAGACTTACAAAGATACAAGGGACTCCTGGAGCAGATATATATATATATATATATATATATATATATATATATATATATATATATATCATATTTAATAGCTGTTTCCCGCGTCAGCGAGGTAGCGCCAGGAAACAGGCGAAGAAGGGTCCATCCACTCATATACACATATGTATACATAAACGCCCATAAACTGATTTGGTAAACAGAGAAGAGGTAGTAAAAGCTTTGCGGAAGATGAAAGCCGGCAAGGCAGCAGGTTTGGATGGTATTGCAGTGGAATTTATTAAAAAAAGGGGGTGACTGCATTGTTGACTGGTTGGTAAGGTTATTTAATGTATGTATGACTCACGGTGAGGTGCCTGAGGATTGGCGGAATGCGTGCATAGTGCCATTGTACAAAGGCAAAGGGGATAAGAGTGAGTGCTCAAATTACAGAGGTATAAGTTTGTTGAGTATTCCTGGTAAATTATATGGGAGGGTATTGATTGAGAGGGTGAAGGCATGTACAGAGCATCAGATTGGGGAAGAGCAGTGTGGTTTCAGAAGTGGTAGAGGATGTGTGGATCAGGTGTTTGCTTTGAAGAATGTATGTGAGAAATACTTAGAAAAGCAAATGGATTTGTATGTAGCATTTATGGATCTGGAGAAGGCATATGATAGAGTTGATAGAGATGCTCTGTGGAAGGTATTAAGAATATATGGTGTGGGAGGAAAGTTGTTAGAAGCAGTGAAAAGTTTTTATCGAGGATGTAAGGCATGTGTACGTGTAGGAAGAGAGGAAAGTGATTGGTTCTCAGTGAATGTAGGTTTGCGGCAGGGGTGTGTGATGTCTCCATGGTTGTTTAATTTGTTTATGGATGGGGTTGTTAGGGAGGTGAATGCAAGAGTTTTGGAAAGAGGGGCAAATATGAAGTCTGTTGGGGATGAGAGAGCTTGGGAAGTGAGTCAGTTGTTGTTCGCTGATGATACAGCGCTGGTGGCTGATTCATGTGAGAAACTGCAGAAGCTGGTGACTGACTTTGGTAAAGTGTGTGAAAGAAGAAAGTTAAGAGTAAATGTGAATAAGAGCAAGGCTATTAGGTACAGTAGGGTTGAGGGTCAAGTCAATTGGGAGGTGAGTTTGAATGGGGAAAAACTGGAGGAAGTGAAGTGTTTTAGATATCTGGGAGTGGATCTGGCAGCGGATGGAACCATGGAAGCGGAAGTGGATCATAGGGTGGGGGAGGGGGCGAAAATTCTGGGAGCCTTGAAGAATGTGTGGAAGTCGAGAACATTATCTCAGAAAGCAAAAATGGGTATGTTTGAAGGAATAGTGGATCCAACAATGTTGTATGGTTGCGAGGCGTGGGCTATGGATAGAGTTGTGCGCAGGAGGATGGATGTGCTGGAAATGAGATGTTTGAGGACAATGTGTGGTGTGAGGTGGTTTGATCGAGTAAGTAACGTAAGGGTAAGAGAGATGTGTGGAAATAAAAAGAGCGTGGTTGAGAGAGCAGAAGAGGGTGTTTTGAAATGGAGAGAATGAGTGAGGAAAGATTGACCAAGAGGATATATGTGTCGGAGGTGGAGGGAACGAGGAGAAGAGGGAGACCAAATTGGAGGTGGAAAGATGGAGTGAAAAAGATTTTGTGTGATCGGGGCCTGAACATGCAGGAGGGTGAAAGGAGGGCAAGGAATAGAGTGAATTGGATCGATGTGGTATACCGGGGTTGACGTGCTGTCAGTGGATTGAATCGGGGCATGTGAGGCGTCTGGGGTAAACCATGGAAAGCTGTGTAGGTATGTATATTTGCGTGTGTGGACGTGTGTATATACATGTGTATGGGGGTGGGTTGGGCCATTTCTTTCGTCTGTTTCCTTGCGCTACCTCGCAGACGCGGGAGACAGCGGCAAAAAAAAAAAAAAAAAAAAAAAAAAAAAAAAATATATATATATATATATATATATATATATATATATATATATATATATATATATATATATATATATATATACACATGTATATATTCATACTTGCTTGCCTTAATCCATTCCTATCGCTACCCCGCCACATAGGATATAGCATCGCTACCCCCCGCTTCAGCGAGGTAGCGCCAGGTCAACAGACAAGAAAGGCCACATTCGTTCACACTCAATCTCTAGCTGTCAAGTGTAATGCACCGAAACCACAGCTCCCTATCCACATCCTCTGATGACTTAATCCTCTGAAACTCACAAGACGAATCTTAACCCCTGAGCCATGATGGCAAACCTGGAATACGAATCTACAATCAATGATGGAACGTGAAGGCGACCTGGAAATCCAGAATTAATTCAAGGGTTTCACTTGCGTTCCAGTCCGTTCTTGTTGCTAGGTGATCAGCTGTACCATTCGTGTACAAATCCCCACACACAAAAAAAAAACATTCACTAGAGACAGGTAAATCTGGCACACTCTCTAGGGACTTCTCATATCTCGTGGACCATTATACGTGAGGCTGGGCCCATAATGTACAGTACTTTCTTGCTAACGACTTCGCTTAGTTAAATAGGAACCTCGTACACATCGACATGTTTGGAGTATTTTCATTGTTACGAACTGCTCTCCTGAATTGGATTTAATCTACACGCACTACCATGTCTTTCATTTCTGTAGGGAATTAAGTCAAGTATGCAGATTACGAAATAGACCTTCCAGCATTTCCGCACGTGTGCGATAGTATTATATATATATATATATATATATATATATATATATATATTATATATATATATAATATATATATATATATATATATATATATATATATATATATATATATATATATATATATATATATATATATAATATATATATATATATAATATATATATATATATATAATATATATATATATATATATATATATATATATATATATATATCGCGTCACATCTGCGTCCTCATGAGGATCTCGAAGCGCCCCCACATGCTTATGAAGCTTATGTGTTCAGTTAAACAATACGGGCGCAAAGCCAACCCTTCCATGATTTCTCGGTCACCATTTCCTACTTAACGCTGCTGTAGCCGAGATAATACAAGCGATTGGTATTAAATCTTGTTACAAAATAGTGGTGCCATTAGAATCTGGCCCATCACAATGGCATAAATGTGTGAACGTTTATTCTCAAACTAAACCCGGACTGAGTCAGTCCTGTGGGGAAACAGTTTCACTTGGTTCGACTCACTAATGCATCAGTCACTTCGAGTCGTCCTCCAGACGGACCATGTAAGTAGGTCGTGAAAGAGAGGATCAAAGTAAGATGTTGTGAGGCCCCTCAGGCACTGATATTAATTCATCTTGCACTTAGTTCTGTCAAAGGATTCTGAAGGGGGTTGGGGAGATGGGCCCGGTTTCTGGGATGGGTTATGTGTCCTTCCAAGAAAAGTCTCAGAAGTTGGACTCCATCGTAATTACTTGGTTAAAAGTTAGTAGCTGGTAAAGATACGAGCCAGTGTTGTGCAGAGTGAGATTTTGAAGGTGACTTGTGATACCCTTTTTGTAGTAAAGGTGAATCTTGTAATAACAGTAGTACGTAGGTAGTAAATGCTGTTCTCATTCATAGAATGACATCAGTAACAGGAGCATCTGTTGTAGCAGTAATGGTTAACAGTATTAGCAACAGATGGACTATAAGAGATGACTTGGCGTCGACATAGCATAGATGTCGGAGGTCTTCTGTCCAAACAGCTCGAGCTGGCTACAGGCTGTTGAGTTGGGTCGTTGATCGACAAAGCTGTTGGAAACAGCGGTCCGCAAGCCCACGTAACCACCACATTGGCCTGGCTGGTCTGGTACACTGTGTAAATCCTTCTCCCGGGCCTTCTTATATGTCTCCGTCGTACATTCCACTGTGTTTCTGATGGTTGTAGGCAATGCGTTGAAATGTCATAGGCCTCGGATGTTCAATATAGTTTCTTTCTTTGTGATCATCGTGCCTTTTAACTTTACGATTAATATTTTACAGAGTTTTCCGTGCCTGTGTGACAGTAAGAAAAAAAAATATGTCTGATTGTAGCTTCGGGATCATGCATTTTAGGATTTTTTGAAGTGTGAATAATGATATAACTCCCGTCTACGTTCAAGGGAGTACCAAAATAATATTTTAAGTCATTCTCACTAATCCAGCACCGTAACTGCGTCAATACGATCCGTGAAGGATCTCTGAACGCTTTCTAACCCTGCAATTTCGCCTGTCATGTTATATATATAACAGTAATATGTTACTGAGATCATGAGCGCTTTGAAGAGCTTCCTCACTGGTTGTTCCTTTCTTGTTTTGAAAGTCCGCAGGATCCACCCCACCATGTTTCTGGAGGAGACACCTGTTGCTTTGTTTTGTTTATGGACGGCGAAGTCTTCAGACACTATTATTCAGACGTCCATCACATTATTTAGCCGTGATATGACGGTGTTTGAGTCCGTCTGATATTTTGGTCTGCTCTTGATTTCTTCATTTGGCCCATACCAGAGGAGCTTGTACTTATCCCCAGTGAACAACATGTTGTTGTCGGAGGCCTTGAGGAAGACTCTCTTCGCGTCACTTTGTAATTTCTTTATACCTTCTATCCACGAAGAAACTCTTGGATGGGGTATTCGAGGGGTCTTCAACCCTACAGTCCAGGCTGGGCCCAGGCTGCTAAACTGGGTCGTTGGCTGTTGGAAGCCGCATCCCTAAGGCCCACCACATGACCCTCACAGCCTGGGAGGTCTGGTAAGACTTTCCATGTAGGTTGGTAGGTCATTCAGTTTCGACCAGTCGGTTCACCACGAGAATGCCAGAAGGCGAACATTCCCCAGTTTACACCAACCAGACGATTCTCTCTGACCAAACTGTTGCAAGCGTTGCGTTTATTTTTTCTATTATTGGGGGGTCGGGAGGGAGGGAGGGAGGGAGGGTGGGGACTGAGTTATCAATATTAATAATGAAGAGAGAAGGATTTAGTGAAGAGGAATGTAAAGAGGTTTATGAATGCAAATGAGCTGCGCTTCGTTAACCTTCTCTTGTTTTTGTTTTTGCTTCTTCTTTTCCGACGATCGAAGCCAAACCTGAAATCTTGTCCAGTCAGCTGTTGCGCTTTTGGACGCGTCCATTTTTATGTACTTTCTAACTATTTTTTTGTGTTTTTTTGTAAATATTTCGTCATGACTGGAGCAGAACATGAAATTTATCTCTCGGTGTTATTGTGCTTTTAGGAGACTTTCTTTTTTAGAAATATTTTTGCAGAATATTTTAGTATCATGGTTGGAACACAACACGGAGTTCAACTCTCGGGTCCATTAACGCTGTTGGGAAATGCCATAATTTGTTAAATCTAGACCAGGAAAACATTTTAGCACCACTCTAGAACCCATTAGGGAATTCAACTAAATGTTGTAAACCCCTTGAGCAAGAGGGCACGACCCTTGAGCACGACTGTATTACGACCCCTGGCTATGATGATGGCCTGGCCTTTCGCTTGAAAGTGCCAGGATAAAGACTTTAGGACACGGCCAGCGATAGCTCAGGGTCGTGCACGTTATGTCTACGTCGTCCATGTAATCCCGTACAGAAATATAGTACAGAGAGAGAGACACACACACACACACTCCGCCTGCCTGAGGTTACGGCACGAGTGAAAAGTCAGCTTTTGGAGAGCATGAGAGCCTTCGTCAGATAACGAAACAGAACAGTGGAAAACACTGCTTTATGTAAATGTCATATGAACATGTATAGCTCACTGTTAATGCTGAAATATATTCAACTCTGTTCTTTCTGTCTTTTCAGACTTCAGGATTGTGAAGCCCAGGTAAGAGTGAAGGAAGAGTTACACTGAGATAAAGATACAACAGTGCAGGGCAGTCCAAAAACAATGTTGAAGGTATTTCAAGATTTATATTGTCGTTGTCTGTCACTGGTTGTGGGAAAGCAGAGTGGCAGAGGAAGTAAAAGTAGTAGTAGTAGTAGTGGTAGTAGTAGTAGTGGTAGTAGTAGTAGTGGTAGTAGTAGTAGTAGTGGTAGTAGTAGTAGTGGTAGTAGTAGTAGTGGTAGTAGTAGTAGTAGTAGTAGTGGTAGTAGTAGTAGTGGTAGTAGTAGTAGTAGAAGTAGTGGTAGTAGTAGTTGTAGTAGTAGTAGAGGTAGTGGTGGTGGTAGTAGTATTAGTGGCGGTAGTCCGAGTAGCTGTTGTTGTTATTGCTGTTGTTGTTGTTTTCGTTGTTCTTGGTGTATCATTGTTTTTACAATAATGATAACAATATGATAATAATAACGATAATAACTATATGATAATACTGATGATTACATAATAATAAAAATGATAACAACAACAATAATAATAATAATAATAATAATAATAATAATAATAATAATAATAATAATGATAATAATAATAATGATAATAATAATAATAATGATGATAATAATAATAATGATAATAATGATAATAATAATAATAATAATAATAATAATAATAATAATGATAATAATAAAGATGGGTGATGCCGTGAAACAATAAAGGGAGGAAGACCTCACACATTATAACATTAGTGTGTCAGATCCGTCATACATTACCTCACCCATACTGTATAGAATCATGAAACCCTGTATATACGTAGAGGCAACATCCCTGGTCTTCTCATGTACCCAGCTACCCACTAATATACACAAACACTCTCCACCCACCCGGTTTGTCTGAGGAGTTTGCCAGATCTGGTGACTCGTTCCTTCACAACACACACACACACACACACACACACACACACACACACACACACACACACACACACATTCTTCTCAAAACGGGTTGAGGTTTACAAGTGGAGTGCCTCAGGGCTCGGTCTTGGGCCCACTGCTATTCTTGGTGTATGGAAATGACTTCTCAGAAGGACTAAGTCTCGTCCCCAAACATGTTTGCAGATGATGCCGAAGTCATGAGTGAAAATAAGAAAGATAAACGATTGGATCGGCTTACAGATGGGCCTAGACAAACTTCAAAACTGGTCTGTCAAATGGATAATGAGATTAAATGCGATTAAGTACAAGGTAATGAAGATGGGGCTTTGTGAAAGAAACTTCTATTATGAATACCCACTTACCAGGAAGTAAGAAAAAGAAATCAATGTGTGAGAGAGAGATATGGGCATTGACACTGTGCCCACTTTGTCGCTAGAGCTACAGAAAGGAGAACTATGAAGTGTATTAAGCAGCCTCTCGATAAATACTAAAACTGCATTCGTGTATATGGATAAAAAAAAATGTTTGGTAAGCTATTCACAACATTTGATGAAGTGAAGCTAAATCATGCTTCTCGGGTTTGCTCGCCTCACCTACGGGAGCAGAAGGATATGGCTGAGAGGGTCCAGAGCAACCAACATGTTTCCTTGTACTTCTTTGGGTATGGTGACCAAACCTGAGAGGCATGTGTGTGTGTGTTTACATACACACATAGGTGTAAAGACACGGTACATATATATGTTGTTAAGTGACGGCTTAACACAAGTGTAAAACTCACTCCTCTAAACACACATGTAATAATCACACACACACACACACACACACACACACACACACACACACACACACACACACACACACCACACTTTAAGAAACACAAATATCAAGTTTTTATATCAGTCTGATGAAGTCAACAGTGAACAGATCTTCGAAAGATGCTGGGATGAGAACAAAACCAGATGCCATAAGACGAGATTAACCAAGACACTTGAGAGAAAAAGATGTAAAGTAGTACTTTTATAAGTGTTGGATGAATGAATAAACTGAACGACGAAACAGCAAACGTGAACAGTATACTTAAGATTAAAGAGTAAGAAGGTGGCAGCAGAACACGTTCAAAACATAAGAGAGGCCTACGAGTGTAAACCTCAACCTCTCCCTCTCCTCCCCGTACAGTACATATGGGCAATTACACCTCCACACACACACACACGAGACGTTATCCTGGGGTGGTGGCCCGACGCCAAGACACATCATCTACCCATCGTCTCACTCCACGAGGAGCTACACAAACACGTCTTGTGTTTGTAGACAGTTTCTTATTACTGTTTACAGAACAGTGGTCCAAACACCTACCCTGACGAGTGGCTTGCTCATTACAGTCTACCGTATGAAATTACCTCACCTCTCAATACTACGTCATGTTGGCTTAATCATTTTTTTTCTCTCTCTCTCTCTCACACCACTGCTAAATTATTTATCTTCTCGCTAAAGTGTTTTAAGGGAAAATAAATCACGGGGGGAATAATTTATCTCAAGGTTTGCGAGACAAATGATCTTAAAGTCGTCGTCTCCTCGCTGCGACCTACCCGTGGCCCAGTGGCGCAAGTGTATTACCCAAGTGTCGTCTGGTCTTGTGGCAAAACTGTAGCTCAGGTCTTGCTGCCGCTTAAGTGTTTTCGAGCTGACTTACGTTAACTTACGCCTGTTTCACTCTATCGGTAGTCGTGATCCAGCGACCCCCAAAGTGTTTCACCGGATCAAAAGTGCGTTTGCTGACGACACGAAACGAGCTTAGGCGTTTGAACCTCATCCCAAATGTTTCCCCCAACACACTCCACAAGTGTTTGAAATTGAACTTTGACCTCTTGAGCACGACGGTACGGTCCTTGGGTATGAATTGGCCTGGCCTCCGTCTTGACCCTCTAGGATCAGGACAAAGGCCAGGCCATCATACCAAGTGGTCGTACAGTCGTCTTCAAGGGTCAAAACTCAGAGTTCAAGGATGGTACCATTGTGCTCAATGGTCGCACCGTCGTGCTCAAATATCGTACCGTCGAGTTCAAGGACGGAAAGATCGTGTTCAAGGACCATACAGTCTTGTTCAAGAATCGCTGTGCTCGAGGATCGTATTTTCCTGCTCACTCACCGTATTTTCGTGCTCAAAGAGGATCCTACCATCGTGCTCAAGGAGCCTAAGTTCCTCCACAAGTTTCCGGACGACGCCCCTCAGGCCCTGGGTCAGACGGGCACGTCAGCCCGTCCCCTCAGCAGCTTGACCTGACCTTGACGGATGCTTGGGGCCTCATTACCATGTCTGTGTATGTTTTGGGAATCTGGTTCTCCGTCATGATGGGGAAACCAGACTACCCCAGGGCCAGACTCCAAGCTTTCTGTCCACGGTTATTTATTTTCTGTTGTGAATATGATTTTAACTCAGTAACAGATTATAGGCATATATATATATATATATATATATATATATATATATATATATATATATATATATATATATTGGAAAGGATCACAATTTTGCGCGTGATCAAGATATTCCTACGAGTCCACGGGGAAAAATGAAACACGAAAAGTTCCCAAGTGCACTTTCGTGTAATAATCACATCATAAGGGGAGACACAAGAGAGAAATATAACAGTCAGTTGATATACGTCAAAGAGTCGAAGCTAGGACGCCATTTGGTAAACATGTGATTGCCTATATATATATATATATATATATATATATATATATATATATATATATATATATATATATATATATATATGGGCCTCCATGGTACAGCGATCAGCGATGCTGACCATGACGCATTCACGGGGGGGGGGGGGGGGGAGAGAGAGAGAGAGAGAGAGAGAGAGAGAGAGAGAGAGAGAGAGAGAGAGAGAGAGAGAGAGAGAGAGAGAGAGAGAGAGAGAGAGAGAGAGAGAGAGAGAGAGAGAGAGAGAGATCGAGCAAATATGTTCGAATCCCGGCAACGGCATAGTCAGTGCACCATCCACACAAATGTTAATCGTCCGCAAGTGGTTGGTATATAAAGTCGATACCTGGCTTAGGCTTCGATATAAATATAGAGCGTTAATGAGATGGCCTTGATTAGGGCATTCAGTCGCCCGTGTTGCCACAGGTAATCATATATATATATATATATATATATATATATATATATATATATATATATATATATATATATATATATATATATGTATGTATGTATGTATTGAAATTGGAAAGAGATGTATGCGTGAACGACAAATATATTTGATTTTGTCGTCGTAATGTGTGGGTGTGTGTGTGTGTGTGTGTGTGATTTTGAGTCATAGAAGGGAACACAAACTAAGAAATGTTCCCAGCAAACTTGGTGAGACAATATTATTAGACAAGAGTTGGTTGCAATTCAATTAGGAAATGTAATAAAGGCCAACAACCACTGAAATGTTGGAGTCTTTGGAAGTCTCGACCGCCACTAACAAACTCCTCTGAAGTTTCTAATTCCATTAACGTGTTCGACTCATGTTTCTGAATCCGACCATCGACAGTCCAAAGCCTCGGAGGTCCTCACAGTACCTCTAACTAACTTTATTTATCATCGTTCTATGTTTCTATCATCAGTTTCTATGCTTCACTCTCCAGGTGGTTCAAACCCTGAACCACAAGTTTCATTCTTTTCGTCCTCAGTCCAACACAGGTTCGAAAACCTTGAAGTTCACAGTTTTCTCTTTCCCTTTTTTCTTCCCTTAGTTGCTTGTTGACCATGAGAGCTGGGCATTAACTGCAGTGACTCAGAGCTTCAGACTGTGCAACCATAAGAGTCGGTGCTTATGATGAAGCATACTCGCTCCTACAGCTTCTGACTCAACACATCCAGGCAGCGGTTCCTCTTTTATGTCAGACGTTTTAAGCTCACAGCCAAGTGGTAGCGACCCACAAGACCTCACCCCGAGAGAGCCATGTACGAGAGTCCGAGTGTTGTAGAGCAAAGTCTTTGTCAGATGGTCGTAACCTAATGGTCATTAGCCAAGTATTGGCGACCCATGCGTTAGAAAACGAGGCATGTGACGTAAAGTGTTAGCGGATGGAATGTAAGCAATCGATGTGTCAAGGGGCAAAAAAAAAAAAAGGGGGGGAGGGGAAGAACTCAGCATAAAAACTGTTGGCGATGAGAATGTCTGATGCGAGCCGTTGGCCAGCAGTGGGTTGGGGCCTCAGCGAAGGAGGAGGGTCCAGCGCGGCAAGCAAGCGTCTGGTGGCCGGAATTACAACGACTGCAGTTCTGTATCCTGGAAACGACCTGTCTTAAGCAGACATTTATGAAGATACAGTGAGAGAGAGAGAGAGAGAGAGAGAGAGAGAGAGAGAGAGAGAGAGAGAGAGAGAGAGAGAGAGAGAGAGAGAGAGAGAGAGAGAGAGGTAAACAAAAGTTCGAGCCTGTTTTAACTCCATTAGGCAAATATCTGGGGAAGCGCTTGGGTGTCAGCGAGAGATTGATGGAGACCAAAAGAAGATATGAATATTAGGCAAGTTTAGAAGTCTTCTTGCATGCGGTGAGCAGTAAGATATGCGCTCTGTGGCAGCAGTAGCCAGGATTATATTCGTCCAACACTCGTCCGCCTTCTCCCGCTGCAGTATATATATATATATATATATATATATATATATATATATATATATATATATATATATATATATATATATATATATATATGTATATTCGTATAATTCCACGGGGAAAATGAAACACGATAAGTGTTTCACTTTCCCCATGGACTCAAGGAATATACTTGATCACGCGCAAAATTGTTGTCCTTTTCAATACATATATATATATATATATATATATATATATATATATATATATATATATATATATATATATATATATATATATATTCCTAGGAGTCCAAGGGGAAATGAAACACGGTAAGTTCCCAAGGGCGCTTTCGTGTAATAATCACATCATCAGGGGTGATACAAAAAAAAAATATAACTCAGTTGATATACAACGAAAAGACATAGCTAGGACGCCATTTGGTAAACAACTTGTTTACCAAATGGCGTCCTAGCTACGTCTTTTCGTTGTATATCAACTAACTGTTAATTTTGGTCATGAAACCATCGTTCTACGTAGTCGAAGCTATACATACTGGTTCGTCCTCAGCGTCTGTCTGTCTGCATGTCTGCTCAACAATGTTAGTATGGAGAGAAGGTCATCAAGGTGGTGTCTTACATCCTGGCCACACACACACACACACACACACACAACTCGTCATGGATCAACACTGTGTCAAATCTAAGGAAGTTTTTAGACCCATTTGCTGACTGTCCGAGAATAAACTCGCAGTTACCAGACGGAACTGTTGGAATAGGAGGCCAGTGAAGCCATCGTGAGGTATATATATGTAAGATAATGTCTTAGCACTCAATTCTTCTATGGGCACGCTGATGCTGGCGGTTGTGTGCCTGGGTGTCTTATTCCTAATGGGGTAGTTAGTGAGGGAAGTAGTCAGACGTAATAATGAAATGGAAGAGAGAGAGAGAGAGAGAGAGAGAGAGAGAGAGAGAGAGAGAGAGAGAGAGAGAGAGAGAGAGAGAGAGAATACAGGGGTGTATTGTGGGTTACGTGATGTGTGCGAGAGTTACTAGAAACGCAAATTTTGGTGCCTTCTTTATACACCCCCGCTAGACTAGGGTATGTATGTAGTAATGCTGTGGTTTGTTAGCTTGGGAAAGGAAAAATTAGGTAAGCTAGGCTAATCAATTTTCATCATGTATACTGAGGGATAGCCGGAGCCTCTGATGGAAAGCATGAGCCTTTGATGGATAGGTGGAGCCTCTCTCTCTCTACTTTGCGGCCCCGTGGGAACCAAGGGTGTTCCGTGTTTGTACTGGTGTCGAGGTCTTGAACATGTTTACAAATGCGTGTCATCATTGTCTTTAAGCTTCTGCCAGACTTCATGTGTTGCTCCTCTTAGATATGGTTTAACCTACACACATTCATGTTATTCCTCTGTGTATGCGAGGTAGGTGAGCGTACTTCTCATTTGCCACGAAGCGTAAACTCCTGTTGCATATCCTTTGTGACTTCAGCGCGCGTGATCCAGAGGTGAGCCACGTGCGTATGAGGATTAGGCAAGGATAAGTAGAATCACATCTTCAACATGGGGTACTTTCTGGGTCTCCGGAAGGTGTCAGGATCTATACACACTGGTCAGGGCCAGTTTTCTTAAGACGGTTCTATTGTTCTTACGGTCTACCATCCAGCCTCGTGACGTTAGTGTGTGACCCAGGGTTGAGCCGTTCCTCTGGTGTGGCAGCAAGTTCCTCTCTACGATGATCCCGTTTTGTTTCATTCTTTCCAGCACCGATGTGGGAAATTTATTTTGCGTTCGTTTTTGGTTTCATTTTCCAATCTACTCGCCGATGACCACTTCCCGCTTCCCTCCTTCAACCTGGCACAAGAACTCCACCGCCCAGCACCTGACCCCCCCACCTTCCCACTCCTGGTCGATGAGGTCATCTGTGCTTCAAGCAGCACAGCAGGAAGCTAGCAGGATGATTCCCGGACTGATGAACTGTTCCCTGTGACAGCCAGCCATCTGGACGACTAAGAACTTATTTACCCTGGGAAACAGAAGGTTAAGAGCGGTGACCTCAAACAGGTGTTCGTAATTATCATCTGCTTGATGTTACAGTTAAGTTCTGGCTACACGAGTGAAAAGTATTTTGTTTCAAGTCCACAAGTGGCATGACTTGCGCCTCCGTACATACAACATATCATCGGTACGTCTTTTCTAAGTCTCACCGAATTGTCTGTTGTTGCACGTAATCCTTGGCGTTTGTATATCATTTCTTCGTACTGAATATAAATGTTCATCGTTCGTAGTGCCCTCTGTAGAAAGACACACACACACACACACACGCACACACACACACACACACACACACACACACACACACACACACACACAGAATTCACCTTACGTATGTCTGAGAAGCGTGCATACACAGCCCCGTGAGCACACCTTGTACGACCCTTACATATGACGAGGAGACCTGATCTGATCTGACCTGATCTGACCTGGAGTTGGTCGAGGTCATAGGCTATGTCATCATGACACAGCGGTTATGCTCTGTAAGGAAGACCTCAGCTGTGTAAGTTCCAGGGCCGAACACCAGGGAGAATGTGTTGCACACCTCGTCAGTAACATTTACTGTGTTTCAGTATTCATGGCGTTCCAAAGGTCGAATCAGCTCGTACTGCTCTAAACTCTAGCCGTCGACCTCTACGGCCTGTGGCCTGGTCGTCGACCTGAACCAACTCAGGTGTGGTCGTCGACCTATCTACCTTATGAGGTACCACTACCTACTGAGGTGTGGTCGTCGACCTCTACCAACTGAGATGTGGTGGTCGACCTATACCTTGTGAGGTGTGGTCGTCGACTCCTATCACCTAAGATGTGGTGTCCATCGACTCACGACTTCCCTGACGACAGTGATTTGTTTACTTAGAGATGGCAACCTTATCACATCTTCAAAAACATTTCTTTTCTCTTTCCTCACTTTTTCCTCATTCTTACAACAATAACATAATATATATATATATATATATATATATATATATATATATATATATATATATATATATATATATATATCGTTACTTAACTACCTGCCTCTAATGTCATGTATCCATAATCAATAACTGGTTTCAAGTAACCGTAGCAATACGTCACTGCATGTGTGTGTTGTGTGTGTGTGTGTGTGTGTGTGTGTGTGTGTGTGTGTGTGTGTGTGTGTGTGTGTTGTGTGTGTGTGTGTGTGTGTGTGTGTAATCAAACACGTTGTGCACGTGTGTATTTTTCGGGCACTCAGTGTTCTCATCTTACGCTACAGTATACGCCGCCTATGTCTTTTACTGCCTCTAACGTAATATACTGTTTCACTAGTATACACATTTCATCATATCCTCGCTGTGGGATTTTTCTCATAAAGCCATGATCTCATTACACTTGGGCATATATATATATATATATATATATATATATATATATATATATATATATATATATATATATATATATATATACATATAAATGAGTCATGAGCGTGGCATTTATGGATCTGGAGAAAGGATATGCTGGCGAAGATAGGGACGCTCTGTGGAAGGTATTCTGAATATATGGTGGGGGAGGAAACTTGCTACAAGCAGTGAGGAGTTCCTCTCAAGAGATTAAGGTGTGTGTGCAAAAAGGAAGAGAGGAGAATGAGTGGTTTTACGTGAAGGTGGGTCTGTGGCAAGGATGTGCCAATTTCACCATGGTTGTTTAATTCGTTTATGAATGGGGTGACCAGGAAGGTGAATGCAAGGGTCTTGGAGAGAGAAGGGTGGGTTTACAGTCGGTTGTGGGTGGGGAGGCCCGTGATGTATGTCAGTTGCTATTTCCTGATGACACTGTTCTGGTAGCATATTAGACTGATAAACTGCAAAAGCTAGTTTTTGACTATAGGAGAGTGTGGAAAAGGTATGAGTCGGCAATTACGAATATACGTCAGGTTATTAGGTTTAGCAGGGAAGAAAGACTGGCGGGTTGGAGTATAACGATGAATGGAGAGAACCTTGAGAACGTGGAGTGTTTATGGCAGCGGATGGAGCCACCCATAGTGGCTCAAGTAAGCTATAGGGTGGGTGAGGGGTCTAAGGATCAAAGAGCACTGAGGAGCGTGAGGAAAGAAAGATCACTGTCCATTGGTAAAATGTGATTATGTTAAATGGCTAAGTAGTCAAGACGAGGTTGAATGGACGCGAGGAGGCTTGCGCCATAGAGAAAACACATTCAAAGTTCAGAAGAAGGTGGCTGTGTTGGACAGGAAATGTTAGAGGACGACATGTGGTGTAAGGACGATTGATCAAATAAGAAATGATAGGGTAAGAGAGGGATGTGGTAGTGAGAGGAGCATGAGAGAACTGAAGAGTGTGTGCTGAAATGGTTTGGACATCTGGAAAGGATGAGTGTGGAGAGGCTGCCTAAAAGGAGTACGGCGGAAGTGGAGGGAACAAGGAGGGTGAAACCAAACAGAAGGTAGAATGATGGAGTGAAAGATGCCATAAGTAAACGGGGTCTGAACGAGGAGGAGGAGGAGGATGTGAGGCGTGAATAGCGATAAGAAAATGTGGTACACACACACACACACACACACACACACACACACACACACACACACACACACACACACACACAACAGACCTCCGAATCCTTTTTGAGACTATGTACGACAGCAGAAGTAATGGTAAACATAGCTTAGTGTGACAAGTAGAAAAACAAGAAATGCACGTCAGATTTATAGCTACAGTGGCGCAATACTTTTCCTTTTAATCAGGTGTTTCTAGGTCTCTTTATATGGATCTCCTGCAACCTAAGGCTGCGCTACAACCAGAGGCAGGGAAACTAAGACTCCTTTGGAGTGAATTATATGATGAGACTATTCGCAATGATACAGACTCGAGCAGAATCCATAAGGTAACACCGTGTATATATATATATATATATATATATATATATATATATATATATATATATATATATATATATATATATATATATATATATATGCAAGGGAGTTCACCGCCTATATAAAAGATAAGATATTTTGAATAATAAAACTAAAATATGTTGGCAGTTATACATTTGGCGGAGAATTATATGCCGTAAACGTGGACAAATAAGGCGTTAAGAGATATCGGAAAAATGATAACCGCTGTAAAGGTAAAGAAACCGATATACGTGAGCTGAGTAACAAGTAAGACGAAGGGGGCAAAAAAAATATCCCACACAAAGAAGCCGAAGGAAAAAAAAAAGAAGTGGAGGGAGGCCTGTATGGCAACACCGTGCTTGAGTTGCCAGTTAGTGCAGCTTAGAAAAAGGTTAGCTTTGGATCGCGTCATCCAGCCGCACAGATGGACGGACGGGAGGTGGTGGGTTGGAGGGTGAGACGGAGGCAGTTAGCACCAATTAGAGCAGACGACACGTGGACGACACATGCACGAGCTATTCCCCCCCCGCCCCTTCCTCCTTCCCCCCCCAACTCCTTAGTGCAGGAGACACGCGAGGAGCCAATTACCGAATTAATGTCTCGATAAAGGAAGTCTATAATCTGTGTTGTCTTGGGTGGCGGCGTTTGAAAACGGAGTTTGAAAACGACGGACGTCTTCTCTTCGCGCAGGTCGACGGCTGGAGTGGTAGTATGGGGGGGCTTTTACTCCATGGGATGTACGAGACAACAAAAAAAGA